>NC_068452.1:5133214-5410714 GCF_023373465.1 Oncorhynchus keta | reverse complement strand
TTACATACACATCTCATATGTATATACTGTACTCGATACCATCTACTGTATCTTGCCTATGCTGCTCTGTACCATCACTCATTCATATATCTTTATGTACATATTCTTTATCCCCTTACACTGTGTATAAGACAGTAGTTTTGGAATTGTTAGTTAGATTACTTGTTGGTTATTACTGCATTGTCGGAACTAGAAGCACAAGCATTTCGCTACACTCGCATTAACATCTGCTAACCATGTGTATGTGACAAATAAAATTGGATTTGATTTGATTTGATTTGCAATGGCTGCCATCCACATCTGCTCTGTCTGGCCAAAAGCTCCTTCAGTTGTTTGTCAGTCATACCACGCCAGGTAAGCAATAAATCCTTTCAGACATTTGCCCTCTCACACACCAGACACATATTTCCCTACACTTCTATATATTGAATATTTTCTATATAGGCCTTCCAAGGAAAGAGAACAGGTGACATGCACCTGTACAGTCACAACATTAGCTAATTCATGTCACTATAATAACATAGTCACAACATTAGCTAACTCATGCCGTTATAATAACATAGTCACAACATTAGCTAACTCATGTCGTTATAATAACATAGTCACAACATTAGCTAACGCATGCCGTTATAATAACATAGTCACAACATTAGCTAACTCATGCCGTTATAATAACATAGTCACAACATTAGCTAACTCATGGCGTTATAATAACAGTCACAACATTAGCTAACTCATGGCGTTATAATAACATAGTCACAACATTAGCTAACTCATGGCGTTATAATAACATAGTCACAACATTAGCTAACGTTATAATAACATGTCACAACATTAGCTAACTCATGGCGTTATAATAACATAGTCACAACATTAGCTAACTATAATAACATAGTCACAACATTAGCTAACATAGTCACAACATTAGCTAACTCATGGCGTTATAATAACATAGTCACAACATTATTATAGTCACAACATTAGCTAACTCATGGCGTTATAATAACATAGTCACAACATTAGCTAACTCATGGCGTTATAATAACATAGTCACAACATTAGCTAACTCATGCCGTTATAATAACATAGTCACAACATTAGCTAACTCATGCCGTTATAATAACATAGTCACAACATTAGCTAACTCATGCCGTTATAATAACATAGTCACAACATTAGCTAACTCATGCCGTTATAATAACATAGTCACAACATTAGGATAGATAAACCATACCATCATAATAACATCTAAACAGTTGATAAAGTACAACCACAGCATCAGTTAGTGAAATATTTCACCTTAGTATAGGTTAGCCCCATCTTACAAGTACTGTGGTTCAACAGGCCTACAGGCCTTATGACGGGCTCTTACACAGCCTAGCTAAGGCCAACAATACACAAACGATGACACAATACATCAGCTATGAAGTGAACCTCTATGATCTTCAAAATAACAGACCTCTTTACTGTGCTTCTGGTCAATGTTTGCAATGTTTTCATTCGACTGAAAGCACTCTGAAACACACACACACACACACACACACACACACACACACACACACACACACACACACACACACACACACTTCTCTAGTTTGCAGTCAATTTGTTTAGTCTGCCCCGAATGTATTGACATTACAAAGTTGCAGGGAGGGGAGAAGAACGAACACAGAAGTCCTCCGTGCCGGCTCTCTCAGGGATAACGAACGCAAACCGAGTCAGAGGCTAACTACAGCAGCAATAGACACAGAGACGGCATGCTGATAACGCTGATGACATTAGGTTATTAGCTTTATTGACTAACTGAGTATAACACTTACTGTTGTAAATGACAGTTACTTACCGTGCTGCTAGGAGTATCCTTGCATTGATTGGACGCAGGTGCAGTTGCTAGGACAGTCTCTCCTTGAGAGTGAGTGAGCCCGAGTCAAAAACCAATGGCCTCTACAGCTGCTGCTTCTCCTGTCAGCTACCTTTAGCCCTCATCCAGTGTGGTGTCCTGGCTGAGAGGGAGAGAGAGAGGGAGAGGGAGGGAGGGAGGGAGGGAGGGAAGGCAGGAGGAGGTGGGGTTATAATGGAGAGAGAGGTGGGGGAGGGACAGCGAGAGAGGGTGTGTGTGACAGACAAAGAGATTGTGTGTGTGTGTGAGAGGGAGAGAGAATGAGAGTGGAAGACAGTCTGTGAGTCAGCACTTGTACACGCTGTTGTATTGCAGCTGCAGGCAAGGAATTCCCTCTCCCCTCTCTCTCTGTCATACTATATGGCTCAGTCTGGTGCTCTGGTCAGAGCCATTCATTTGCGTCAGTCAAATCAGACATCTCACTTTCTGCTTTACACACAGCCGTACACTAGCCAAATCAAATGTCTTACTCAGGCACTCGTTTATTACGCTACAGTTCAACATACCTACAGCTATTATAATGAATGTGTTTTTCTAAAAAGTAGAAGATAACTGATTAACAATCAATAATGCTCAAATCGGGTCATAATCAAACCGGTGACGTGCAACCAACAGTCAGAAGATAAACTTAGCTCCTGTTGTTTGGTCCCAAAATGCTCTCTAAATCCGGCTTATAGCTTTTAGAAACAATTATCCATTGTAGTTTGACAATTAAACTAACCGGAAAACTAGGACACTTCGGCTACATGCTGATGGCATTTGGTAGGGCAACACCAGACTATGCTCAATAAAAGAAAGGCACTGAATATGAAATGCATGAATACATCATAGATCTGTGAACACAGAGGCGTCATTATTTGGCACAGACTCTAAACCAGTTGTCTGGTCATGAACTGTCAGGCTCTTTATGGAAAAGTATCACAACTTAGAAAAGGCATGTTCTAAATTACAGCTCTGAGTAATAAGGGCTGCCATATAAGGGCATTTCTATTCAGTCATCAAACATTGTGGTGAGAGCACCACCTCCTGTTGTGTCCCCGAGCTAATTACAACAGGATACAGCCAGCCTAGGCTACAGTGACAATGACGTTCAAAGAGTGAGGTGACTGGTTCTGACATACAGTGACTTTTTTGATTGTATCTGTATCGAGGTGCTATAGTATATTCCAAACACCCATCAATATGTAGGGTTGGTATCGTCAGTGTCAAGGGTGGTGTTGGATGGTTCCAAGGACCAACATCAGTTGTTTAACAAGATCAAAATGCAGTCGATGATAGAATAGGGTCATATACACCTATTTTGATAAACACGTTTTTTTTTCAAAATATGGCCACATGACCACATTTACTGGTAGGGAAGCACCGCTACAGGACACATGGACTGTACCCATCAAATTGTAGCCCACTATAGTTACACCGGCAGGGGATTTTCAAAGACCAACGTTACTGTTTGTTTGAAACATTGTTGCAAAAATGGTGTCGCAAACAGTAACAATGTGGCAAACAGAAACATGACCAGTCCTGTTTATAGACTATCCTAGTCAATATTTATCTGCCCTCTGCCTATATCCCGTTGTGATTTATTCGTCCACTATGAATCAATTACATGTGAACTAAAAAAATGTAATGTTTGGGGTAAAAAGGAAACGTTAATTATCGACTTGAATTGTCGGCAACCGGATGGGTGCGATTCAATTGTCAATTAGGCCTAACAAATATTAGATACTGTTGTCGTGATACGATCTGATCTGCCTCAGCCAATTTTCCAGTTGACCAGCTAACGTTACATCTCCCTTCGTCTTTTCTGCTGATAATTCCTTCACTATGCTGCAACTGAAAAATGGTGACAGTCGTGTACAATGTGTTCATTTTCCCTTCTTCATTGAGGCAAATAAAGTGTTTATTTTGAGAACATTGGCAAAGAGCACAGGCGTTTTGCATTTCCACGGACAACAAAAGGGACAGGGATCCTACCATTTGATCCCACCCTGTGTGAGCCTATGGAAACATCGCTTCATCAAGTTGGTCACCCTTTCCTTTGTTTAGAAGAAGATAAATACCGAAATACAACTATCAACAGAGATGAGATAAACAAGTTAACAAGTTTATAGAGACTTACGCATTTGCTTTTACCCAAGTTCTTCAAGGTCGTTTTGTCGGCTAAACTTGACAGGAACTTTTCCTCCGGACTTCGATCTGTCAAAGCGCTGGGTCCGTCTGTATTTGGTCATCTTGGAAGCGAAGCATTATGGCACATGTAGTTTCACGTGTAACCTCCTTGCTTAGCTAGAATACTTTGAACCAGTGGCCCCCAGGAACAGTAACAGACATGATGAACACCACAACAATTCCGCATTCATGCGCAAATCTGACAAATATTTTGTGAAATTGTATGTATTACAAATGTCAATGTGTTCAGAATGTGTCCCAAATGTAAATATATGATGTACACACAGACCATGTTGTTTGATTTCAAGAGACAAAAAAATATTATAGAAAAGCAACCCAGTTGAGGACAGTGTCACAACACCTAAAAAGTGCCCCTGCAGTTTGCAGCCCAGCCATGTTCAAAATAGGGGCAGTCCAAACCAGCGGTCACATGAAATGTATTTTAGTCATGTCCTGCTGCTCCATGGATCATTTTGATGATACTATATCTGACATATCAGGCATTCATCTAGTGGTTAAAGGAGACAGTCAACCTGAATGCTGCAGATTACAAGCATGGGAATTATGAATAAGCTTGACCTTCTTCCTATATGACATGAATATGCTGATTCGGTGTGCGAGTTCATTAGAACGTGCGTTGAAGATGTCGTTCCCATAGCAACGATAAAGCAACGATAAAAACATTCCTTAACCAGAAACCGTGGATTGATGGCAGCATTCACGTGAAACTGAAAGCGCAAACCACTGCTTTTAATCAGGGCAAGGTGTCTGGTAACATGACCGAATACAAACAGTGCAGCTATTCCCTCCGCAAGGCTATTAAACAAGCTAAGCCTCAGTACAGAGACAAAGTAGAATCTCAATTCAACGGCTCAGACACAAGAGGCATGTGGCAGGGTCTACAGTCAATCACGGACTACAAGAAGAAACCCAGCCCAGTCACGGACCAGGATGTCTTGCTCCCAGGCAGACTAAATAACTTTTTTGCCCACTTTGAGGACAATACAGTGCCACTGACACGGCCTGCAACGAAAACATGCGGTCTCTCCTTCACTGCAGCCGAGGTGAGTAAGACATTTAAACGTGTTAACCCTCGCAAGGCTGCAGGCCCAGACGGCATCCCCAGCCGCGCCCTCAGAGCATGCGCAGACCAGCTGGCCGGTGTGTTTACGGACATATTCAATCAATCCCTATACCAGTCTGCTGTTCCCACATGCTTCAAGAGGGCCACCATTGTTCCTGTTCCCAAGAAAGCTAAGGTAACTGAGCTAAACGACTACCGCCCGTAGCACTCACTTCCGTCATCATGAAGTGCTTTGAGAGACTAGTCAAGGACCATATCACCTCCACCCTACCTGACACCCTAGACCCACTCCAATTTGCTTACCGCCCAAATAGGTCCACAGACGATGCAATCTCAACCACACTGCACACTGCCCTAACCCACCTGGACAAGAGGAATACCTATGTGAGAATGCTGTTCATCGACTACAGCTCGGCATTCAACACCATAGTACCCTCCAAGCTCGTCATCAAGCTCGAGACCCTAGGTCTCGACCCCGCCCTGTGCAACTGGGTACTGGACTTCCTGACGGGCCGCCCCAGGTGGTGAGGGTAGGCAACAACATCTCCTCCCCGCTGATCCTCAACACGGGGCCCCACAAGGGTGCGTTCTGAGCCCTCTCCTGTACTCCCTGTTCACCCACGACTGCGTGGCCACGCACGCCTCCAACTCAATCATCAAGTTTGCGGACGACACAACAGTGGTAGGCTTGATTACCAACAACGACGAGACGGCCTACAGGGAGGAGGTGAGGGCCCTCGGAGTGTGGTGTCAGGAAAATAACCTCACACTCAACGTCAACAAAACTAAGGAGATGATTGTGGACTTCAGGAAACAGCAGAGGGAACACCCCCCTATCCACATCGATGGAACAGTAGTGGAGAGGGTAGAAAGTTTTAAGTTCCTCGGCATACACATCACAGACAAACTGAATTGGTCCACTCACACTGACAGCGTCGTGGAGAAGGCGCAGCAGCACCTCTTCAACCTCAGGAGGCTGAAGAAATTCGGCTTGTCACCAAAAGCATTCACAAACTTCTACAGATGCACAATCGAGAGCATCCTGGCGGGCTGTATCACCGCCTGGTACGGCAACTGCTCCGCCCTCAACCGTAAGGCTTTCCAGAGGGTAGTGAGGTCTGCACAACGCATCACCGGGGGCAAACTACCTGCCCTCCAGGACACCTACACCACCCGATGTTACAGGAAGGCCATAAAGATCATCAAGGACATCAACCACCCGAGCCACTGCCTGTTCACCCCGCTATCATCCAGAAGGCGAGGTCAGTACAGGTGCATCAAAGCTGGGACCGAGAGACTGAAAAACAGCTTCTATCTCAAGGCCATCAGACTGTTAAACAGCCACCACTAACATTGAGTGGCTGCTGCCAACCCACTGACATTGACACTGACCCAACTCCAGCCACTTTAATAATGGGAATTGATGGGAAATGATGTAAATATATCACTAGCCACTTTAAACAATGGTACCTTATATAATGTTACTTACCCTACATTATTCATCTCATATGCATATGTATATACTGTACTCTATATCATCGACTGCATCCTTATGTAATACATGTATCACTAGCCACTTTAACTATGCCACTTTGTTTACTTTGTCTACATACTCATCTCTTATGTATATACTGTACTCGATACCATCTACTGTATGCTGCCCTGTACTCATTCATATATCCTTATGTACATATTCTTTATCCCCTTACACTGTGTATAAGACAGTAGTTTTGGAATTGTTAGTTAGATTACTTGTTGGTTATCACTGCATTGTCGGGAACTAGAAGCACAAGCATTTCGCTACACTCGCATTAACATCTGCTAACCATGTGTATGTGACAAATAAAATTGGATTTGATTTGATGATTTGATATGATGCTGTTTATTGACTTTCTTAGATATTATTTTTGGTTATATTCATACTTATTTTTAAAATATAAGATTGGAAGGATTTAATCACATTCAAGGGTACAAATGGGTACAGATATATATTGTGAGAAATTTGTAAAAGACCCATTTGCTATGCAATTGTACCACTCCTCCCAAAACAGCAGGAACACTTATGGGCTTGATGTTTCTCCCATTCTAAAGATGGGCTTCATCTCTCTCCTACTCTATATCTAGATTCTCCCACACTCCTTAAGATGCCTACACTGAGTTGGAGCGACAAATGATAGACTATTTTAATCCATCTGACCCTAAACAACACACACACACACACACACACACACACACACACACACACACACACACACACACACACACACACACACACACACACACACACACACACACACACACACACACACACACACACACACACACACACACCAGTGGGGAGGACGCTGAGGGGAGGACGCCTTATAATGGCTGGAATGGAGTCAATGGATTGGTATGAACCACATGGAAACCACGTGTTTGTTGTGTTTGATACCATTCCATCGACTCCATTCCAGCCATTATGAGTCGTCCTCCTCTCAGCAGCCTCCACTGACACACACACGGCGGCGCTGATATATGGAGTAAAGCAGTATTTGAATGTGCAGTGTTTTGATGCGTAGGCTACTGTCTACCTCTAGTGGCTAAAGTCATGTACAGAAATGTACAGTAAAAACACAAAGCAATGCATTGACTATTCTTGATACACACGGGAAACTTACCATTAGCTACAGTGAAAAACCCAGCAGCATTGCCGTTCTTGACACAAACCAGTGCACCTGGCACCTACTACTATACCCCGTTCAAAGGCAATGAGATTTTTTTTGTCTTGCCCATTTACCCTCTGAATGGCAAACATACATAATCCATATCTCAATTGTCTCAAGTCTTAAAAATCTTTCTTTAACCTGTCTCCTCCCCTTCATCTACACTGATTGAAGTTGATTGAACAAGTGACTTCAATAAGTGATCATAGCTTTCACCTGGATAGTCTATGTTAGGGGAAGAGCTGGTGTCCTTAATGTTTTGTACACTCTATATATATATATATATATATATATATAGACAACAGGTGGAAATTATAGGCAATTAGCAAGACACCCCCAATAAAGGAGTGGTTCTGCAGGTGGTGACTACAGGCCACTTCTTAGTTCCTATGCTTCCTGGCTGATGTTTTAGTCACTTTTGAATGCTGGCGGTGCTTTCACTCTAGTGGTAGCATGAGATGGAGTCTACAACCCACACAAGTGGCTCAGGTAGTGCAGCTCATCCAGGATGGCACATCAATGCGAGCTGTGGCAAGAAGGTTTGCTGTGTCTGTCAGCGTAGTGTCCAGAGCATGGAGTCGCTACCAGGAGACAGGCCAGTACATCAGGAGACATGGAGGAAGACGTAGGAGGGCAACAACCCAGCAGCAGGACCGCCTACCTCCGCCTTTGTGCAAGGAGGAGCACTGCCAGAGACCTGCAAAATGACCTCCAGCAGGCCACAAATGTGCATGTGTCTGCTCAAGCGGTCAGAAACAGACTCCATGAGGGTGGTATGAGGGCCCGACGTCCACAGGTGGGGGTTGTGCTTACAGCCCAACACCGTGCAGGACGTTTGGCATTTGCCAGAGAACACCAAGATTGGCAAATTCGCCACTGGCGCCCTGTGCTCTTCACAGATGAAAGCAGGTTCACACTGAGCATGTGACAGACGTGACAGTCTGGAGACGCCATGGAGAACGTTCTGCTGCCTGCAACATCCTCCAGCATGACCGGTTTGGCGGTGGGTCAGTCATGGCGAGAGGTAGCCTGACTGCCATTTGGTACTGAGATGAGATCCTCAGACCCTTTGTGAGAACAAATATGCTGGTGCGGTTGGCGCTGGGTTCCTCCTAATGCAAGACAATGCTAGACCTCATGTGGCTGGAGTGTGTCAGCAGTTCCTGCAAGAGGTAGGCATTGATACTATGGACTGGCCCGCCCGTTCCCCAGACCTGAATCCAATTGAGCACATCTGGGACATCATGTCTCGCTCCATCCACCACAGACTGTCCAGGAGTTGGCGAATGCTTTCGTCCAGGGCTGGGAGGAGATCCCTCAGGAGACCATCCGCCACCTCATCAGGAGCATGCCCAGGCGTTGCAGGGAGGTCATACAGGCACGTGGAGGCCACACACACTACAGAGCCTCATTTTGACTTGTTTTAAGGACATTACATCAAAGTTGGATCAGCCTGTAGTGTGGTTTTCCACATTAATTTTGAGTGTGACTCCAAATCCAGACCTCCATGGGTTGATCAATTTGATTTCCATTGATAATTTTTGTGTGATTTTGTTGTCAGCACATTCAACTATGTAAAGAAAAAAGTAGTTAATAAAAAGATTTCATTCATTCAGATCTAGGATGAGTTATTTTAGTGTTCCCTTTATTTTTTTGAGAAGTGTATAATATGCCATTTAGCAGATGCTTTTATCCAAAGCAACAGTCATGCATGCATACATTTTACATATGGTTGGCACTGGGATCAACCCCACTGCCCTGGCTTTACAAGCAACATGCTCTACCAACTGAGTCAAAAAGGACATTATAGATTTATCACACGTACTCTGTCATAGCTGTTGCATGTTAAACAATCCGATTTATAGACAATATTATTATCCATATTAATCCACCCAAAAAATCATTGGTACTTGAACCTCTCTACACTATAATCACTTGAACATGTTTTAATGTAGCAGAGTAGTCTAATTCTGTCTTGTGGGGTGAGATCCTATATTGCTTCCCACTGTCCATTCTTCCACATTAAACACAAGACTACAGTGTCTCACATTGGGGAAACAGCCATTAATAATTTACAACACTCTCCATCAATCCAGCCAGTGAGCCGATGGGGCTGGTCCGGTCCTGGATTGGCGGCCTCATCCTCTCCCAAGGACAATGGGGCCATTTCCTGTCGGGTGTAAAAGCAGAGACAGTGGAGTATTGTGAGGCAGGACATCATATCAGCCAGCCATGACCTTGGAGTGAAAGACTGACTCAGTCATATACACTGAGATTCATTGGTCCATTTGCTTTGAGGTCAGAGAGGGCTGATTGGTCACTGGCACCCAAATGCAGTCATCAGAATGTTCAGATGACCCCCTGTGTAGAAAGTTCAGAGCAGTTACAAGCCAATGAATACATCTGTGATATCGCGTAGAAGGAGGCATTGTGGTGTGTGTGTGTGTGTGTGTGTGCATGCGTGTGTGTGTGTGTGTGTGTGTGTACGCAAGAAAAGAGAGAGAGAGAGAGAGAGAGAGAGAGAGAGAGAGAGAGAGAGAGAGAGAGAGAGAGAGAGAGAGAAAAGGGAGAGAGGAACAGGGTGTGTTATGCTTGCCCATACAAGAAAACCAAATGGATGTTCTGTTTTTGATTCTGGAGAAAATCTTTTGAAACTCTACCTCAATGGTCACATTTTAACAAAGAGTCAATACCCGTCTTTGAAGGCCCCAAAACAGGTGGCAAGACAGAGTCAGAAACCCACATGAACCCCACACTTTAATTCCTCCTGGCTAATATTCAAGGACAAGGCATGCAGTGTTTAAACAATAGGACCATTCATCTCACTGAAAATCCTACGGCCACTTATCCACAATATCCAGTCATCTGTAAAGAAAGCTTAGCAGAGTTAATGATATCGAACTGATTTGAAACAAATGAAGGGCATTTTATTATTGTAATACACAATTGTAATTGTGTTACACAGCATCAGAATGAATTCAAAGTGAGTTCTTGTGATATGAACAATCATGTGAACTCTTGAGCCAAAGTCTAAGTTTTGATTCACGAATGGACCAGTCAAGCCAGATCTCAACTTTGGGAGAAATTGCAGGTTTCCTGACCAGAAATTTGTCGATACATTCTTCCTAATAGGTTTACATGTTAGGTTCTAATAGGTTCACTCACAACGGCAATTTACTAAGAGTAGGCTAGGCAACACAGACACAAAGTAAATAAGCTTGTGACGAGAAGTGTCAATTAGCCCTAATGCTTTCAGACATTTGTCTGTCAACCACACACATGCTTTTACACCCAGAGGCATGGCCTATATAATCAGCAGCACTGACCCAATATGCCGTGCCACCGGCCCTGGCCCCTGTCTCATCCAGGCTAGGGGTATAGAATATGGCTGTCACAATGGACAGCTAGCTGCTAGCCTGACAACAATACACCCTGAGGCAGGATATGGACTGACCTATTTCAGTCTGTCATACAGCATTGGAGAGAGAGAAACACTTTCCACATGCTCACCTTCTCTCTGTCACTTTCCTTACGTAACCGAATACTCTATCCTTTCGAGACTCCTAACCATGCAGGATGTCACTTTGAATTGTTATCCACAACTTACTAAAACTATCTCCGTGCCCACTGAGAAAGTTTTTTTTCTTCAAAAAGACGAAAGAGAGCGTGAATGTGAGTTAAAATTATGGATCCAGATTTATCTGGTCTCTTGCGCTTTCTCCTTCTCCCTAGCTCATGACCTTAGATGGGTGTCTAGCGGCAACAACACCCCATCCTTACGGTCTTGGATGAAGTCTGTGTGATTTTCCTCTGGGGAAAAAAACAGAAAAAGCTGACAATAAAAACAAAGCAAAAGTGCCTGGTTACATTAAATCCATGGTGAATGTCACAGATGTTTGTGGTTTGTATGAGTGTATTTGTATGGGCTGTCTCCATGGTGAAAGTCACAGACGTTTGTGGAGTGTATTTGTGCGCAGTGGTGTAAAGTACTTAAGTAAAATACTTTAAAGTACTACTTAAGTAGCTTTTTGGGGCATTTGTACTTTACTTCACTATTTATATTTCTGACAACTTTTACTATGACTTCATTACATTCTTAAAGAAAATAATGTACTTTTTACTCCATACATTTTCCCTGAAACCCAAAAGTACCAGTTACATTTTTAAATACATAGCAGGACAGGGAAATTGTCAAATTCATGCACTTATCAAGGTAACCTCCCTTGTCATCCCTACTGCCTCTGATCTGACGGACTCACGACACACGCATGCTTTGTTTGTAAATTACGTCTGAGTGTTGGAGTGTGCCCAGGCTATCCGTAAATCCATTTTTAAAAACAAACAAAAATGGTGGCGTCTGGTTTGCTTAATATAAGGAATTTTACATTATTTATAGTTTTACTTTGAATTCTTAAGTATATCTAAACTTGTAGACTTTACTCAAGTAGTGATTTAACTGGCTGCCTTTCACTTTTACTTTAGTATTTTTCTATTAAGGTGTCTTTACTTTTTCCACCGCTGTGGGCTGTCTTCTCTATACAAATGTGATACGATTTTATGCCACCACTTCGCGACATAAAAGCTAGTCTACCCATGTGACTCACCTTTCTGTCTTGGCAAGTTTCATGACGTAGCCCAAGGTGTGGCCGTTCTGTGGTCTACTTTCTCACACAGGTAGACTAATGCCCTGTGTGTGAGCAGGCCATGCTACCCACTAACATTTTATCCTTCGTTGTAAATTCGAAAACAAACAACCATGTTTTAAGAATGTAGTTGACCGAAAATACGTTTGGGAAACAACATTAATATTCATATTACTGTATAGACCCAAGTAACGCCACATTTGTTTTGTTCTGGCCAATTGCGTTTACATTCCGAATTGTGGAGAAGTGAAGGGTGGGGTCGGGTCGGGTCGACAACACTATGGTAAGAGAGGCGGAGTCGCTGGTGTTAGGCTTTTTACTCATTGTTCTGAGTATCATCCTACCGCAGTTGAGGTGAGGCAGAGAGGACAAAGTATATCGTTGGTAAAGTCTGTTTGTGGACCTGAGTAGACTTTGGAATATTCGAAACAATTTATTGTATTTTGACAGGTAAGAAAGATCTGTATTTATTGTCACATTCCCGTGTATTGACAATCTTCGGAGAGAGAGTAAATTCGTGTCAAGTGAGTCGAGTGAGATAGGATAGTCACAGTTTCTCCATTCCTGTGTTGCGCTTGTCTCTAAACTGGAAACACGATTCTCCAGCGTTCCATACATGTTCTTCCCGGTCTGGATACAATGTAGCCTGTCTCTGACATTCTGTCTCCCGTCAATTTTTGTATTTGTCTCTGAACTTGATGGCAGAATAGCGTAATGTTCCTTTCCTATTGTCAAGTGTCTAGTCGCCACCCAAACGTCGTTAAAG
Source organism: Oncorhynchus keta (assembly GCF_023373465.1). Taxonomy (NCBI): domain Eukaryota; kingdom Metazoa; phylum Chordata; class Actinopteri; order Salmoniformes; family Salmonidae; genus Oncorhynchus; species Oncorhynchus keta. The sequence continues at coordinate 5,397,447 of NC_068452.1, read as the reverse complement.
TCGGACATTTAGTTATCGTGGGTGTATTCATTACGCCGATACCGTTGCAAAACGTTTCCTCTGTTACAAAACGTTATGCAACAAACTGTTTACTCCTTCCTGCCTGATTAAGAGCAAATGTTTTTAGTTTGCCGCTACAAGGTTTTGTCCAACTCTGTTCCTGCCAAATAGCTGTGCCAACATTTTCTTGGGGCAAACTATTATTGATCAACTTAACATCATGCACATTTCAATAGAGTAAAGCTTATTAAAGATCAGTGATACTAACAAGAGCAGTGTCCGGTTTCCTTTATCCGTCAGTAGAATAGAGCTGAAAGTCATTCGTGGTGTGACAGTACACAGCAGAGAGTGAGAGACGATCAAAGTTTGTCTACCCCTCATCCATCCCCTCATGTGGTCCTTCTGTGGCTCAGTTGGTAGAGCATGGCGCTTGTAACGCCAGGGTAGTGGGTTCGATTCCCGGGACCACCCATACGTAGAATGTATGCACACATGACTGTAAGTCGCTTTGGATAAAAGCGTCAGCTAAATGGCATATATTATTATTATTATATTATCCATTGTCAAATCCACTGCCCCCCTAGTTGGGGCTAAAGTTATGTCATACAGAAGGCCATACAGCATTTAATTTATTTTGTATTTTTAACTAGGCAAGTCGGTTAAGAACAAATTCTTATTTACAATGATGCCCAAACCCGGACGACACTGGGCCAATTGTGCGCCGCCCTATTGGACTCCCAATCACAGCCGGGTGTGATACGGCTTGGATTTGAACCAGGGACTGTAGTGGCACCTCTTGCACTTAGACCACTGCGCCACTCGGGAGCCCCTGGTATGTAATCTCTATTCAAGGGTTCTGCTGGGGGCTTTGACAACCCCAGTGAGTTGGGGGTGGGGCATGACATGATGAGTGCCTGCATGGTTCATACATGCATCATGGGTTAGGATGAATAATACTGATCAACAATGAGGCATTGATACCAAAATGTCCTTACAAGACCTTCACACCTACAATACATTCTCTTTTAGGGCAGTTCAGATCCAGAAGGGAACCAGTGCCAGTAATGTCCAGGTCTTTGTCCCAATTGGCACCCTATTCCCTATATAGTGCACTACTACTTTTGATCAAGGCCCATTGGACACAAACCAGGTGTTCAGGCTGATGACATTATCCATACCAGTGAACCTCTGTTGCTTCATACTTCATCCTTGACCAAAGGGAACCATATGCCATTAGTTACAGGAGCTTTACTACCCCACTCTATGCCACTGCGATAACAGAGCACAGATCCTCTCATTTTATTTCACAGGTAAATCCACTTTCAACATGCAACCCGAAATAACATTATCTCGTTCGCTCATCTTACGCGGTTTAGTCTTTTCAAAGACTCCCAAGACCAACTTTTAAAATTGTCCAAGTCATATTTGACATGGCACAGCCTGGCATTAGAGCTGGACAGATGTCTGTCAAAATGGAGAGCTCCCTCCTCCCACACCAGTCATGATCATGCCATTCCAACGACCAGAAACAAGGGGGGGGGGGGGTCATACTGGCGCTAATCCTCCCCCTTGCTTAATTCCTTGATATTGTCCAACAATATTGTCCTCGTCTTTCTTTTCCTTCCTATCTTATTCCCCCCATCATGCTGTCTTGTTCCATGCGTCTCTAACTTGGTCCCACGTTTGCCACTTCTCAAATGTGACCCTTCCTTGCCTAATTCTCCTCCCTCACCTTGACTTCAGTCTCTCTCCTCACCCCATGCCCTCCCTCCCTGGCGGCGCCTGAGCACCACAGAGAGCTCCGTTACGCCGCAGAACCTAATCGGACCACGCGTGGGACCAGGCCTCGGTGCCAATGTGTGTATCCAGGTTGAGCGTGTTTGCGTAGGCTACATATGGGGGTGGAAGATTGGGATCATTTTTCTGGTCAGCCATGATGTGGACTCGTCTTCTATCTGGGGTTAAAGAGGAGGTGGGGCGATAGCGGCCTAATCTCCGAAGGGTTAAATCAACCGGACAGGGGCTTAAGATCTCTTCTCAGACAATGCTGTTATCAACCCAAAGCAGATTTACTCTGACTTCTACCCTCCCCTTTTGCCACCATTTAAAAAAAGATTGGCATAGAACAAAGACAAAAATCACTATCTTTTGATATGTTATCCCCAGACTAAGGCGACTTCCGTATTGGACGGCTGTTGCAAATGTCAAGGACATTTACACAAGGGCAGAACAGAAGATATGATATGCAAAACAGCAGGTAGGTCTGACGCCTGAGCCTCTAACTTGGAGAATGCTATGATTGAAGCACGCAAAAGAGGCCCAAAGCGTCTTGGAAGCCAGTCATCAATGGAGTGGCAGAGGTGGCACGATATGAAAGACTCCATCCAAGCTGGCATCGCCCAGGCGACCAACACAGCTGTGCTCCTATTACCATCATGAATATGAGTTATTCACTCAATACATTTTTTTTCCCAGGGAGGCCTAACAACCGTTTCTCCCCATCACTCGGTGCTCTGGAAGTCTGGTACTACTCTGCCAACTGTATTATTTTCAAGTCGGCTCCTATCAGACAGCTCTTCATAAACCACCAGGCCACATCTGCTGACGGCATGCTGGAAATAACTGCATCCATTACTGTCTGTTTCTTTTATGAATATATTACCTTTTGATCTTTTTTTCTCTTTCATTCCTGACACAGTTTCACAAGAAGGGAGGGACTGGAGTGGACTGGATTCCTGAATCCATGGGTGACTTAAACACAGGTTTTACAGTTGGGCAGGTTCGTTTAGCCTACACTCGGCAGTGCTTCTCAGTAAGTCGACTTGGATGATTACTCCTCGTCGTTGCCGTGGTGTCCCTCTTCACCCTGCTCTCTCATCTCCCACTTCCTACTCATCCGTTTAATTGCACTCCAATGAGCAGGCAGAGGAGAAGGGAGGAAGTGCGGGTGTGGTGGAAAAGCAACGCTAGCCCCGTATCAGCGAAGAGAATCATCAGCCTCCTCTAGAGGAGTGACTATAATTCACACACAGATGTAAAGTGTCTGTTGCGAGGATTGACGTGTGGCGTGTAGGTGGCCTTTATGGAAGCAACGCCTCACAATAACCTCACTACACCAAGGAAGGAAAGAAAAAGGTTATTTGTAATTCTTCCCTCCGTGCTTCAGTCGTCTTTTGTGTTGGTCACGGTTTACACGAAGAACATTTTTTGTTTAAGTGGAAGCATAAACACTTCAGGTAAATGCAAATACTCCAGCTTCCCCTCCAAAGATGTCTGGTACAGGCTTAGTTAGACTAACTTCTTCTGGGGGGGGGGGTATTATTTTCGCGTCCTCTCAAATTGAATCCTCCCCGCTCTCCCTAGCCTCCCCTCCCGCCTCTGATCTTTCTGAAATATTCATCATCTGTCGTATCGCCTCAATGCTCACCAGTACAGCCATGCATATATCCAGTATCCACGCTGCAGCAGGCGAAGCCTCCCTACTAACCCTAAAGGAGGGCTTTAGACCAAGCGAACCTCGCTGTCCAGACCATGACAGACGACATCCATTCTAGTTGCTCTGTGCAAAAACTCTTGTATAGTCCCCTCAAGCACTGAGAAACAGAGTTCACTATAAAAATACTTATTTCCATTCACTCCCATTGACGTGCTCCCATTCACCCTAGATATTGTGACACAAGCCTCCTTGTCCATTCTTCCTCCATACAGAGTAATTGTGGACAACAGCCCAGCATGTTACATCAGAGTTCATGCAGCATCGTCCTTCCTTGCAGTGACAACACAGCCTCCCGTTACTCCCTACAAGAGCCGGAGCCTGCTGGTTCTCCGTTCTACCTGATAATTAATTGCGCACACCTGGTGTCCCAGGTCTAAATCGGTCCTTGGTTAGAGGGGAACAATGGAGGGGGGTAGTGGAACTGGCTTCGGGTCCAGAGTTGCGTTTGAGGGCTCTATAACAATGGAGACGGGGGAAACACACTGCCGTTGTTACATCAGAGAAGCCACGCAGACACGAAGGCCTAGTTCTACCGCTACACACTTTCTTCCTTCCCTGCTTCCCTTCTCTGTGTAATCTGATCCAACTCTGCACTTCCACACCTCGGACGAGACAACACTGACCTCCTATAATTCCTAGTGCGAGGAGCGTACAGGGGGTAAACATGAATTACCCAACTAGCTCGTCCCAGTCTGTGGCAACTGTATGCCCTCTGGTCTGGTGTGATACACTTTCGACACATCTACTGATCGAAACCTAATTAGAATGATTATTTAGACAGTTAGACTGGTTAGACATTATTGTGTTACACGGTCAAATAGAACCTACATTAACTTGTTGAATGACTTGCAAGTCATCGTTTCTTTTTATTTGCCAGTTGACTGCTAGCTGTTTTCCAGGCTGTTTTCCAAGCTATGTCAATTAACACAATAACATTAGCTAAGGCTTTGCGTTTCTCCCGATGAATCACTGCTAATGACACCATGTAGCTGCTGTAATGTAAAACCATGCTGTTACCGTCTTGGAACTGTCCACTGTTTTCTACTGCTGTCACTGTATTTAGCTAGGGTGGTAATGAATCATTTCGTCAAGTCCAGTAAGCCAAACTCTAAAATTCAAGACTAGGCCCTAATCCTCAATTTGAAAGTCCGAGAGGCTTCATGCTTTGACTCTTGAAAGCATATTATAAACAGACGTAAAATGTCTTTGACACGCGGGTTCTCTTAGACGTGGATGTTCATAGAATCCGATATCGTCCCCTCTTTTCAAGTTGGAGAATGTGTGCTTGCGCTCTGTTTCACATGCGATCCTGCCAGCAGGGCCCTGCTTTGTGTACTTAAGCCTTTCAATGTGCCTGACTGTAGTGGGGGTTTGGTATGCTAGTGGAGCCGAGAGGGGAGTTCCATCAACTGGCTGTTATCGGTGGACTGATAAATGGACTGTAAGAAAGTAGCTGGAACAACTGGTAGGACAGGAGCCTGTGAGTTGATTTTTGAAAATGTATTTCACCTTTATTTAACCAGGTAGGTCAGTTGAGAACAAGTTCTCATTTACAACTGCGACCTGGCCAAGATAAAGCAAAGCAGTGCGACAAAAACCACAACACAGAGTTACACATAAACGTACAGTCAATAACACAATAGAAAAATCTATGTACAGTGTGTGTGCAAATGAAGATTAGGGAGGTAAAGGCGATAGAGCGCTATTTACAGATTGGCTGTGTACAGTGATCGGTACGCTGCTCTGACAGCTGATGCTTAGAGAGGGACATTTGTCTCCAGCTTCAGTGCCTTTTTTATTTATTTTTATTTTTTAAAGAAATGCAATTCGTTCCAGGCATTGGCAGCAGGGAACTGGAAGGAACGGCGACCAAAGGGGGTGTTGGCTTTGGGGATGTTTACAGTCAAACCAGACACCTAGGTATTTGTAGTTGTCCACATATTCTAAGTCAGAACCGTCCAGAGTAGTGATGCTAGTCGGGCGGGCGGGTGTGGGCAGCAATCGGTTGAAGAGCAAGCATTTAGTTTTACTTTCATTTAAAAGCAGTTGGGAGGCCACTAAAGGAGTGTTGTATGGCATTGAAGCTTGTTTGGAGGTTTGTCCAAAGGAGGGCCAGATGTATACAGCATGGTGTCATCTGCGTAGATGTGGATCAGAGATTCACCAGCAGCAAGAGCGACATCATGGATATATACAGACAAAAGAGTCGGCCCGAGAAATGAACCCTGAGACTGCCATAGAGACTGCCAGAGGTCCGGACAACAGGCTCCCCGATTTGACTAACTGAACTCTATCTGACAAGTAGTTGGTGAACCAGGTGAGGCAGTCATTTGAGAAACCAAGGCTATTGAGTCTGCCGATAAGAATGCGGTTATTTGACACAGTCAAGCCTTGGCCATGTCGATGAAGATGGCTGCACAGTACTGTCTTTTATCGATGGCGGTTATGATATCGTTTAGGACCGTGAGCGTGGCTGAGGTGCACCCATGACCAGCTCGGAAACCAGATTGCATAGTGGAGAAGGTACGGTGGGATTTGAAATGGTCAGTGATCTGATTGTTAACTTGGCTTTCAAAGATTTTAGAAAGGCAGGGCAGGATGGATATAGGTCTATAACAGGTTGGGTCTAGTGTCTCCCCCTTTGAAGAGGGGGGTGACTGCGGCAGATTTCCAATCTTTGAGGATCTCAGACGAAACAAGAGGTTGAGCAGGCTAATAGGGGTTGCAACAATTTTGGCGGTTCATTTTAGAGAGGGTCCATTGTCTAGCCCAGCTGATTGTAGGGATCCAGATTTTGGGCAAGTTGCTGCAGGGGGTGCAGAGCTGTTGGCCGGGATAAGGGTAGCCAGGTGGAAAGCGTGGCCAGACGTAGAAAAATGCTTATTGAAATGATCGGTTATCGTAGATGAGTGAACCCTCTGGACAGGATGCTGGTCTATCGCAGGGCCTTACCTCTAATCTATCTCCTTAGTGCTGAGTGCAAATCAGACACTCATCAGGTCCCATTTTTGCAGTCTTTGGTCACACTCGGCCGGGGATCGAACTCACAACCTGGGCTCTAACCTCAAGTCACATTTTATTTGTCACATGCTCCGAATACGGCAGATGTTGACCTTACCGTGAAATTCTTCCTTACAAGCCCCTTAACTCCATTTTCTTAACTGTGCTATTGGTTAAGAAAATATTTACTAAATAAACTAAAGAACAATGAGGCTTTGACTTGATATTATAAAATAACTAATGAGGCTGTATACAGGGGGTACCGGTACTAAGTAATGTGCGGAGGTACAGGTTAGTCGAGGTAATTTGTACATGTAGGTAGGGGTAAAGTGACTGTGTAGATAATAATCAGCGAGTAGCAGCAGTGTAAAAACAAAAAGGGGGAGGGTGGTGTCAATAAAAATAGTTTGGGTTTAGTATAGTTTGATTGTTCTTATCTTGTCTAATGGCTTGGGGGTAGAATCTGTTAAGGAGCCTTTTGGAACTAGACTTGGTGCTCTGGTACCGCTTGCCGTGCTGTAGCAGAGAGAACAGTCTATGACATGGGTGACTGGAGTCTTTGACAATTTTTTGGGCCTTCCTCTGACACTGCCTTGTATATGGGTCCTGGATGGCAGGAAACTTGGCTCCAGTGATGTACTGGGCCATACGCACTACCCTCTGTTGCACTTTATGGTCGGATGCCAAACAGCTGCTATACCAGGCACTGATGCAACCGGACAGGATGCTCTCAATGGTGCAGCTGTGTAACGTTTTGAGGATGTGGGGACCCCATGCCAAATCTTTTCAGTCTTCTAAGTGAACATTCACAGATAGTTTCCTGCACCTTCAGGTTTGACTGATAACTGTAACTAGATATTGTCCCAACCTAGTTTTTGATGTGGTTGTATCTACTCTGGAAACAATTATCTCTGTGTAGCAAATGTCGTTGAGCCTATCCCTCTGACTGGGGAAACAACAATCCAGACCCCAGGTGCTGCTGAGTCATAGCCTGGTCTGACCGTGGAATAACCACAACTTCCTGTAGCGCACACAGTCGATCGATTAGCATCACGCTCCACACGGCTGCACATCCTCCCGTGTCGGTTTTTATACTCCACAGTTGGCCAATTAACCCCTATTTCTTCCAGTAGTCCCACAGTGGACAAAGTGATGGGTGAGTGTGAATAAGAGGGGGAGGTGGTGGTGAGCGGGTCCTGGCGGGGTTTAAGCTTTCTCTCAGCAGGCTAGCTGGACCAAAACCACCTACCAGACACACACAGGGGTCACACAGCTGTGTGTGAACTGTGTCTAGGGAGCACTTACTGACCATGGCCTCTTAGCAGTGGAGCTGCAAATCTATTTAGAGAATTGGCAGGGATGTGGAGGTTTTGGGGGGGGGGGGTCTTTTACAAATGTTCCATCCCGAGAATAAATGACTTTTCTCCTGGGTAACCCGGCATTTCTCAGCAACCCCAAACAGCTATGACTCCGCAGGACCAAGCTCGTCTCTGTCCTGGCACCCCAATGGCAGAACCAGCCACCCCCCTGAAGCTAGGACAGCAGAGTCCCCGTCCATCTTTTCTGAAATCACCTGAAACCCTAACTCATTTAAGAGTATTTTAAATAATCGCCATCCTTACCCCTATGGCCTATTTTACATTTGCATAATTAGTAGGCTGACTCATTAGCCTACCTTTCATAATATTTCCCTTAATGTTGTACGACGTGAGTAATGGGTGTATTACCTCTCGTGGCTTAATTTCTTCCTTGCTCACATCAGTTAAATAAAATGTTTCGTTGTCCTTCATTGTAATGACATACGAGAATAAGATGCAGACGGATTTCGCTTCTCTTCGCCGAGATTGAATGGCTATGGGTCTGAATAAATAACTGCTGTAGTCTATTGCCATTGCATTTAACATTCAGCAAACAAGAGCACGCTTGCATCCCTCTTCGTCCACAAACATAATACGTTCTAGTCTAGCTTTCCCCGGGACTCCACAAGAGTTAAGGGGAGAAGCCAGCGGAGGGCCGGTGAGTATTGCTCTCCATAAAATGCGCCGTCTGTCACCGGCCTGAGTGTTGATTGATCATGCAGAAAAGTCTGTAGAGAAGACCGATTTAGACATGACACTATCAATGGAACAGTTCTGTTTCACATCATGCTGTTCTTAGAAATGATTTACCAGTTTCTCAGTTATTTATCCCGGGAAACAGGAAGTAGGTTTGGACGGAAAGTCTCTTAATCTCGCTAACCCAGTTCCCCCAGCGTGTACGTGTTGATGTGTGTGCATTGGTGGGGGGAGGCAGGTCCGCCTTATACACATATAGTGAACGTAGCTTTACAGATGTGTGGTTAATGGGACTTAAATCTGCTTGATCTGTCTACCCCCCACACACACACACTCTGTCACAGCTGTCTTTTGTCTCTTGATCCCTCTGTCTCTTATGGCTGTCTGTGGAACAAGTCTACCTCTGGTTTAGCAGCACATGTGGCCAGGATCAAGAAAACAAACCTCTGTCTACGAGACCAGAAATCAATTCTGCACGCTGTATCGCTGCTCTCAGATGTAGATGTATGGCTTTCGAGACCCACAATGGTTTTAGACTGTGAAGGTTCTATGATGCCTCTAGCCACACCTCCACCACTGTTTTGTTTCCCCATCAGGCTTTTGAAACAGATTGAAGCCTCTTTTTTTTATCTCCTTAGATCTGGGGTTCTTCCACTCTGTCATTTATCCTCTTTGTTCCTTTTGGGGTGTAGCTTAGGCTAGCCTGGTTTAGTCAACCTTATCTTGGTAAACCAGGTCCGCTGGATCTCTTTTAGTGTGTCAAGGCTTAAGCTAATAGCCATTTGTGATTCAAGTCAGTGTATACTTCTGGCCCTTCTTTGGACACTGTGTTAACAACCCTCCAGGCAAGCTTCAATGCCATACAACTCTCCTTCCCTGGCCTCCAATTGCTCTGAATACAAGTAAAACTAAATGCATGCTCTTCAACCGGTCGCTGCCTGCACCTGCCCGCCTGTCCAACATCACTACTCTGGACGGCTCTAACTTAGAATATGTGGACAACTACAAATACCTAGGTGTCTGGTTAGACTGTAAACTCTCCTTCCAGACCCACATCAAACATCTCCAATCCAAAATTAAATCTAGAATTGGCTTCCTATTTCGCAACAAAGCATCCTTCACTCATGCTGCCAAACATACCCTTGTAAAACTGACCATCCTACCAATCCTCGACTTCGGCGATGTCATTTACAAAATAGCCTCCAATACCCTACTCAACAAATTGGATGCAGTCTATCTCCGTGCAATCCATTTTGTCACCAAAGCCCCATATACTACCCACCATTGCGACCTGTACGCTCTCGTTGGCTGGCCCTCACTTCATACTCGTCGCCAAACCCACTGGCTCCATGTCATCTACAAGACCCTGCTAGGTAAAGTCCCCTCTTATCTCAGCTCGCTGGTCACCATAGCATCACCCACCTGTAGCACGCGCTCCAGCAGGTATATCTCTCTGGTCACCCCCAAAACCAATTCTTTCTTTGGCCGCCTCTCCTTCCAGTTCTCTGCTGCCAATGACTGGAACGAACTACAAAAATCTCTGAAACTGGAAACACTTATCTCCCTCACTAGCTTTAAGCACCAGCTGTCAGAGCAGCTCACAGATTACTGCACCTGTACATAGCCCAACTATAACATAGCCCAACTATAATTTAGCCCAAACAACTACCTCTTTCCCTGCCATATTTATTTTATTTATTTTGCTCCTTTGCACCCCATTATTTTTATTTCTACTTTGCACATTCTTCCACTGCAAATCTACCATTCCAGTGTTTTACTTGCTATATTGTATTTACTTTGCCACCATGGCCTTTTTTTGCCTTTACCTCCCTTATCTCACCTCATTTGCTCACATCGTATATAGACTTGTTTATACTGTATTATTGACTGTATGTTTCTTTTACTCCATGTGTAACTCTGTGTCGTATGTGTCGAACTGCTTTGCTTTATCTTGGCCAGGTCGCAATTGTAAATGAGAACTTGTTCTCAACTTGCCTACCTGGTTAAATAAAGGTGAAATAATAAATAAATAAATAATGAATGGATAGGGTTTGATTCAAGTCGGTGTATAAATGGATGGGGCTGTAAAGAGCTGTAAATGAGAATGTGTTCTCAGTCAACTTACCTGTTAAAATAATGGTCAAATAAACAAGAGGTTCCAATTTAAATGTAGCAATGCTAAGATTTATACTCTCCAGCGCATGGGTGTGTTTTGCCAGATAGGAGCCAAAAACACACACACACACACACACACACACACACACACACACACACAACTTGCCAGGGTTATGAGGACACTCCCCAGTCTGACATGCCTGTGAGTGGAGGCTGGAGATGATGAGCAGTATTCACACCGTCTGTGGAACCTAGTTAAGCATCCACTGACACAACGTCTGTGTGAGCCCGTTTAGTCAGGAAGGGATGGTTTGGATGTATGACAATAGCTAAGACCTGTTTGTCTGAGAGGAGGGGAGGGTTAGAGCGAGAGGGTGAAACAGCGTTTTCAGCTCAGGACTATTTTGGTTGATGTTCGCAGCGGGAAAGTGTGTTGAACGAGGCTAAATGTACGGGGCGAGTGTGGAATATCACACCAGGATTCGAGCGATTGGCGCCAAACCGCATTCATCTCGCTCTTTTACTCTCGTCTACTGGGGGCTCTCTGACAGTCAAGACATTCCTGCCCTCATTGTGTTGTGCTTCCTGGAAGGCCAGACCATCAGTCCAGAATGCTCTAGAGTTAGATTCCCCTCCCCCAATCCTAACCTTAACCATTAGTGGGGGAAATGCAAAACTGACCCAAGATCAGAATCCTCCAAACTATCCCAGTGGCTAAGGAAGAACAATAGTGGGGTTCAAATCAAAACTTTATTTGTCACGTGAGCTGAATACAGCAGGTGCAGACCTTACAGTGAAATACTTACTTACAGGCTCTAACCAATAATGCAAAAAAGGTGTTAGGTGAACAATAGGTAAGTAAAGAAATAAAAACAACAGTGAAAAACAGTAGTGAGGCTATAAAAGTAGCGAGGCTACACACAGACACCGGTTAGTCAGGCTGATTGAGGTAGTATGTACATGTAGATATGGTTAAAGTGACTATGCATATATGATGAACAGAGAGTAGCTGTAGTGTAAAGAGGGGTTGGCGGTTGGCGGGGGGGGGGATATGGTTAAAGTGACTATGCAATGCAAATAGCCCGGGTAGCCATTTGATTACCCGTTCAGGAGTCTTATGGCTTGGGGGTAAAAACTGTTGAAGCCTTTTTGTCCTAGACTTGGCACTCCGGTACCGCTTGCCATGCGGTAGTAGAGAGAACAGCCTATGACTGGGGTGGCTGGGGTCTTTGATCATTTTTAGGGCCTTCCTCTGACACCGCCTGGTGTAGAAGTCCTGGGTGGCAGCCAGCGTAGCCCCAGTGATGTACGGGCTGTACGCACTACCCTCTGTAGTGCCTTGCGGTCGGAGGCCGAGCTATTGCCGTACCAGGCTGTAATGCAACCAGTCAGGATTAGAGGTCGACCGATTATGATTTTTCAATGTCGATACCGATTATTGGAGGACCATTTTAAAAAATATTTACAGTTGTGGCCATAGGTTTTGAGAATGACACAAATATTAATTTTCTGCTGTCTGCTGCCTCAGTTTGTATGATGGCAATTTGCATATACTCCATAATGTTATGAAGAGTGATCAGATGAATTGCAATTAATTGCAGAGTCCCTCGTTGTCATGCAAATTACCTGAATCTCAAAAAACATTTCCACTGCATTTCAGCCCTGCCACAAAAGGACCAGCTGACATGTCAGTGATTCTCTCGTTAACACAGGTGTGCTTGTTGACAAGTAGATCCCTCTGTCATGCTGATTGAGTTCGAATAACAGACTGGAAGCTTAAAAAGGAGGGTGGTGCTTGGAATCATTGTTCTTCCTCTGTCAAACATGGTCACCTGCAAGGAAACGCGTGCTTTGCACAAAAAGGGCTTCACAGGCAAGGATATTGCTGCCAGTAAGTTTGCACCTAAATCAAACATTTATCGGATCATCAAGAACTTCAAGGAGAGCGATTCAATTGTTGTGAAGTACGCTTCAGGGCACCCAAGAAAGTCCAGCAAGCGCCAGGATCGTCTCCTAAAGTTGATTCAGCTGCGGGATCGGGGCACCACCAGTACAGAGCTTGCTCAGGAATGGCAGCAGGCAGGTGTGAGTGCATCTGCACGCATAGTGAGGTGAAGACTTTTTGAGGATGGCCTGGTGTCAAGAAGGGCAGCAAAGAAGCCACTTCTCTCCAGGAAAAACATCAGGGACAGACTGATATTCTACAAAAGGTACAGGGATTGGACTGCCGAGGACTGGGGTAAAGTCATTTTCCTCTGAATCCCCTGTCCGATTGTTTGGGGCATCTAGAAAAAAGCCAAGGGAGTGGGCTCACTCACAATTTTGCCTAAGAACACAGCCATGAATAAAGAATGGTACCAACACATCCTCCGAGAGCAACTTCTCCCAACCATCCAGGGACAGTTTTGGTGACGAACAATGCCTTTTCCAGCATGATGGAGCATCTTGCAATAAGGCAAAAGTGATAACTAAGTGGCTCGTGGAACAAAAAAAAAATAGATATTTTGGGTCCATGGCCAGGAAACTCCCCAGACCTTATTCCCATTGAGAATTTGTGGTCAATCCGCAATCCGCGGGTGAACAAACAAAACCCCACAAATTCTGACATTCTGACAAGCATTGATTATGCAAGAATGGGCTGCCATCAGTCAGGATGTGTGCCCAGAAGTTAATTGACAGCATGCCAGGGCGGATTGCAGAGGTCTTGGAAAAAGAAGGGTCAACACTGCAAATATTGACTCTTTGCATCAACTTCATGTAAATGTCAATAAAAGCTTTGACACTTATGAAATGCTTGTAATTATACTTCAGTCTTCCATAGTAACATCTGACAAAAAATATCTAAAGACACTGAAGCAGCAAACTTTGTGAAAATTCATATTTGTCATTGTCTAAATTTTGGCCGTGTGTGGGGGTGTATGTATATATAATTTAACAATGACAATTACAACAATACTCAATGAACATTTATTTTAACATAATATAATACATAAATAAAATCTATTTAGTCTCAAATAAATAATGAAACATGCTCAATTAGGTTTAAATAATGCAAAAACAGTGTTGAAGAAAGTAAAAGTGCAATATGTGCCATGTAAAAAAGCTAATGTTCTAGTTCCTTGCTCAAAACATGAAAACATGAAAGCCGGTGGTTCAATATTCCCAGTTAAGAAGTCTTAAGTTGTAGTTATTATAGGAATTATGACGCGTCGACTATTTCTCTCTACACCATTTGTAATTTCAAATACCTTTGACTATTGGATGTTCTAAAAGGCTCTTTAGTATTGCCAGCCTAATCTCAGGAGTTGTTAGGCTTGAAGTCATAAACAGCGCTGTGAAGCAAGCATTGCTAAGAGCTGCTGGCAAACACAGTAAAGTTTGAATGAATACATACGAGCCTGCTGCCGCCTACCACTGCTCAGTCAGACTGCTCTGTCAAATCATAGAAGTACGAGCCTTTGGTCATCAATATGGTCAAATCTGTAAACTATCATTTTGAAAACAAAACTCTTCTTTCAGTGAAATACTTCTGTTACATTGCACAACCTTAAATTTTTTTGGTCATAATTATGTAAAATTCTTGCAAATTAGCTCGCAACGAGCCAGGCGGCCCAAACTGTTGCATATACCCTGACTGTGCGTGCAATGAACAAAGAGAAGTGACGACTTTCCCTACTTAATATTGCCTGCTAACATGAATTTATTTTAACTAAATATGCAGGTTTAAAAATATATACTTCAGTGTATTGATTTTAAGAAAGGCATTGATGTTTATCGTTAGGTACATTCATGCAACATTTGCGCTTTTGTGAAATCATCCCCCCGTTTGGCATAGTAGGCTGTGATTCGATGATAAATTAACCGGCACGGCATTGATTACATGCAACGCAGGACAAGCTAGTTAACCTAGTAATATCATCAACCATGTGTAGTTAACTAGTGATTTATGTGAAGGTTAGTTTTTTTACAAGATATGTTTAATGCTAGCTAGTAACTTACCTTGGCTCCTTGCTGCACTTGCATAACAGGTGGTCAAGCCTGCCACGCAGTTTCCTCATGGAATGCAATTGACGTCCGAAAGTGCAGACTACCGATTGTTAACTTGAAATCGGCCATAATTAATCGGCCAACCTCTAGTCAGGATGCTCTCGATGTTGCAGCTGTAGAACCTTTTGAGGATCTCCGGACCCATGCCAAACCTTATTAGACTGTCATGACGGTTTTGGTGTGTTTTGACCATTCTAGTTTGGTGATGTGGACACCAAGGATCTTGAAGCTCTCAACCTGCTCCACTACAGTGCCGTCGATGAGAATGGGGGCATGCTCGGTCCTCCTTTTCCTGTCGTCCACAATCATCTCCTTAGTCTTGGTTACATTGAGGGATAGGTTGTTATTCTGGCACCACCCGGCCAGGTCTCTGACCTCCTGCAAACGTAATGATGGTGTTGGAGTTGTGCCTGGCCATGCAGTCGTAGGTGAACAGGGAGTACAGGTGGGGACTGAGTATGTACCCCTGGGGGACTCCAGTGTTGAGGATCAGCATGGCAGATGTTGCTACCTACCCTCACCACCTGGGGGCGGCCCGTCAGGAAGTCCAGGATCCAGTTGCAGAGGGAGTTGTTTAGTCCCAGGATCCTTAGCTTAGTGATGAGCTTTGAAGGCACTACGGTGTTGAACGCTGAGCTGTAGTCAATGAATAGCATTCTCACATAAGTGTTCCTTTTGTCCAGGTGGGAAAGGGCAGTGTGGAGTGCAATAGAGATTGCATCATCTGTGGATCTGTTTGGGCGGTATGCAAATTGGAGTGGGACTATGGTTTCTGGGTTAATGGTGTTGATGTGAGCCATTACCAGCCTTTCAAAGCACTTCATGGCTAGATGGCTATGGTGATAAAGTGCTACGGGTCTGTAGTCATTTAGGCAGGTTGCCTTCTTGGGCACAGGGACTATGGTGGTCTGCTTGAAACATGTTGGAATTACAGACTCAATCAGGGACATGTTGAAAATGTCAGTGAAGACACCTGTCAGGGGGTGGCCAGGGCAGGGGTTTGGAAAAGGAAAGTATAGCTCCTAGTACAGCGCTGAATAATAATGGGTCAAGGTACAGGAGGAAGTGAGGGAGTGAGTCCATCGGTCATTAACCTAACCACACTACTTAGAATGCAGGGCCGAGGAGCAAAGTCCACCCCGATGTACACACCATGCAATCCAACAGCAGTTCCTGGTCACTACCCACGATGCAACAGTGTTCAGGTATACACAGTGGCGTTCTGTCAGCAGACGACATATTGCAATACTACTACCACTTTTAACTTGTGGTCAACACAGCTCAAGGAATCTGTACTTTTCATTTCCTAATGGGGGGGATTTGATGAAGGAGCCACAAGTTCTGTTGATGTTTTACCAGCACCCAGAACACTGTAGAAACACACTCAACATGCCTCCCTCGCTCTCTCTCTTTCTCTCCTATCTGTTCTTCTCTGCTATCATATCATAACTTTATCACCATAGCCATCTACAGTCTGGTACAGTCAGGGTCAAAACTGCCGAGGCTGTTTGCAGTGTTACAAAAAACGCAAGTGAGAATAAGATTGATTGGACAACCAGGAAGAGTTGATAGACTAGATAGTCAACAGTATAGTGTGTGTGTGTGAGTGACTGAAGTCTTTGTTACTAAGGCGATGTGGGGTGTGTCGCAACAGTGCAACAATTAAATCGGAACTCATTGTCTGAACCCACTGCCTTGCCCAGGAGAACACTGCCACAGATTCACACACACAAAAAAAAATATATATATAAGCGTGTGGTACCAGGATAGACTGCATACCTACTATTTTGACATTATTTTTCAATGTCATCTAATTCATTATTATCTAATGGTAATTGGTACAGTTGAAAGGACAAGACACTCCCAAGCTTGGGAAAAGGAGAAATGCGTGCCACACCTCTTTTAACACAGAGCGAGAGAGAAATGGGGAGTAGGAGAGGTGGGAGACATGTTCTGTGTCCATGATGAGTAAGCTTGTAGCTGTAACGTGTAGCTGCAAGCTCAGACAGAAATGCCTCTTGGCCAACGCCCCGTTCACTGTGAACCCCCATAGGTCAGGTAGCTTGCTGACTGGGCTGTGACTCGACTGTTCTCAATGGAGCTCAGATGGGCACACGTACCTCCTTAAGGGCCTAGAGTGACACCTATGCATACTACACACACACTGACACTCCCATGGCAACATGGTGACTTTTCTGTGACTCACCAGTCTGTTGTTCCAAATGCTAGTGAGATAAGTATGCATGAGGGCTCTCTGGGTGGAGGGTCTAGAATAACAGACACACCAATGTAATTTCTCTCTGAACCCTGGGGGGGGGAAACGCAGGAAGGTCATTAGTGAGAAATACACAATTATACGGGCATCTCCACTACACTCCTGGTCTCTGTGGGAAACACATGACAACTCTCCAGTTCTAGAGGTTGAAACATTAAACACACACACACACACACACATCCCCCATTCTGAGCCCCGGGGCTAACACAGGAAGGAGGGTGTGCTACGATCACTCACATCAGTAACAGGCTCACGGCTTGACAGACCCACAGAGCAGCTCCAGGCTCATTTCAGACCAGGATTGTTATGCACGCTGGTACAGTAGTGCTACCCCTCTCTCACGTACAAAAAAAAATACTTCGGAGC
Source organism: Oncorhynchus keta (assembly GCF_023373465.1). NCBI lineage: Eukaryota > Metazoa > Chordata > Actinopteri > Salmoniformes > Salmonidae > Oncorhynchus > Oncorhynchus keta. Next base: position 5,380,094 of record NC_068452.1, on the reverse strand, counting down.
GGCATAAAATAACAATGAGTTAAATGTGATTTCCAGAGGGATGACAATTTAGATGTTTAAAAAAAGTCCTATGAGATTAAACGAATATGCTTTTGCATAGTAACGCTCATAGATACATGTTGACTGTATTAGGTCATAATCACATGTATGCAAATGCAGTACCTGGGTTGCATACGAGGACAGGCAGCGGTAGCCAGGAATTTAGTGCATCGCCCATCATGTGCAAACACGCCCGGGGGACAACATGCTGTCACGGCTCGCCACATTCTCTCCTAGCTACTACAAGGTGAGAAGTAGATCCGCTTTCCTTCATTCCTGTCATCCTGCCGTACGGTAGTCAGTCCAACCCTCCACCTCATTTCCATAGCTGCATATATTTGGAAACAAACACATTTTGTCAGGCTTTTCCGGTGACGGCAATATCAAGTGAATCTGTAGGCGACTCTCTGTCATGCCTCCCATAGGAAGTATTTCATATTGTATGTATTTTCGGCCTGAGTCTAGAAATAGGCAGGTAAATCTAATGGTTTAAAAGCGTCAAATGAATACCCACTCTCGTATGAGTAAGGAATAGCAGTGCAACATCGACTTAAAAAAGATTTCTGCATCGTTCATCTTAGCTGATCTTGGACGAATGGCGCATTCGTGTGGAATTGTGTGACGTCTCAAGCTGCTACATTCATGCATATGAAAAATGAGATGCGCGTAAACAGAAACGGGTTGACACACTCTCACACACTTGGCTTTTGCTCTTTGGGAGAATGGCTCTAAACAGCCTGACTCTTGTATCATGCATGCGTCCCACGGACTCTCCCACAATCCTATCCAGTTTACACACACACAGCATGTCAGTAATGGCTGTGCCCAGCAAAGAATCCCATCCCTTCAGTCACAGTAACTCCCATCACCGCAAACATCTGAACCACACACTGGTGACATTGTAGAGTGGCCACTAACATCACGTGCCACTCCCAATGCTTTTAACTGCAATGAGCGAGCCATCATTGATCATGTGTTGAGTGAGCGGTGGGTTGAGTGTAGAAATCGTGACGTTTTGTTCACAGTGAAACTGAGTGTTTTATATTGAGGAGTGGATGTGGGTCATCCTCCAACCAGCTCTCTCCTGCACCAGAGGTTATTTTGAGTCTGAAGACCATCAGAATTAGGAATGTGAGACACACACACACTCACTCTCACTTGGCCTTTGCTCGTTGGGAAAATGGCTCCAAACAGAAAAAGTAAAAAAATGCATTTAATTGTAAGAAACTTTTAGAATTATTGGTCTAATTCCAGACATTCAGTTAGATGGCATTGGGTTTTAATATCCCCATGTAATGTTAATGGAGAGCTAGCATGGCTGCAACATAATGAGTCGGCATTTAAATGCTTCATAATGATAAGCCATGTTGGGCCAACTGAGGAAGAGTAGGTCGGGTCCAAACCAACACGGCAGAAGGAATGCACTGTATCCGTATGACGATACTTCAGGAGGGAACGGGGAACACCTAGTCAGTTGTGTACAAAAATAAATTGAACTGTATTTTAAGACGGTTAAATGCTCTACTAACAAAAAAGCTGTTAGAATTGTAAGTATATGCATGTCCCTTAAGGTCCTTGTGTAATTGTAATGTGATATTGTACCCCCTAGCTCGATTGTCCATTGTTTGTAATTTATGTATGCTTGTGTTCCCTCATGTGCTTTATGTATTGATTTGTTGTAAATAAAATTAAAATAAATTAAAAATAAAAATAAAAACCTAGTCAGTTGTGTCTTCCGCATTTAACCCAACCCCTCTGAATCAGAGAGGTGCGGAGGGCTGCATTAATCTGCATCCACCTCTGCTGCGCCAAGGTGAGAGAGAGAGAGAGAGAGAGATACTGCCAGGAAAAATGACTTGATAAGGATTGAAAAAGAACTTAGGTGGGAGGGTTTTGAAATGGTTAAATCAGCCAGTGATAAATGCTATAAAGCGTTGGACCTGTATTTACAGGTGAAGGAGGAGTGGCGTTTTGAGGAGGAACTGTGTGTGTGTGTTCACCATAAAGGTGTTCTCTTAGGAGGAATAGGGTGTGTATGAATGACTACTTACTTTCTCACACATGAGAAACCCGTCTAGCGGGTTCTGGGAGCTGATACTGTCAGTCAGCAGCCGGCAGGCAGGCAGGTGTCTAGCTCCCACAGCCGTATGTATAGGCGGAGGCTCAGCCCGGGGTTAAAGGCCGCGGGGGCTTAGCAGTTGGCATTCCTGTCCTGCAGCTGTCTCTCTGCCCCCTCCGCTCCTATCCCAGCAGCCTTTGCTGTTGATTCGGTGTTGTCATTTCTGGCACTGTTCAGAGGGAGGGCATTCATTCACCTATCTGTACTCTTACCTGGGGGAGAGAGTATGAAATAAGATGTATTTTAACTAACGGCCTAATTAATATTTACCTCTTTTTTTTAAAAGACAGGTTAAAAGAATAAAGACGGCAAACTGTAAAATAATTGAGTGGTATGATTGTAATTTGCGGCAAAATGTGGAAGATAAAATAATTCTCTAAATGTTCTCTTTTTTTTTGTCTTTCAGGTCTTCTCCTCCATTGTTGTTGGTTTGAGCCCAGGAGGCCACCATGGAAATGCAGAGTGGGTTCATAATCTGGCTATATTGTTCTCCCCCTTTCACAACCTTTATTTTTATTTTTTAGATTTCCTCCTTTGTTTTCTTCCTCTTCTTGGCTATCACCTTCCTCTTCTCTTAATTCCTCCTCTCCCTCATATTCCTTCCTCTCCTTTGTTCAACTGAACACAATGTCTTCCCCTTAGTGCAATTAACAAGCATGTTAGATGCATAATAGGTCACTTCCAAGTGCAGTGTTGTCTCTAGTAACCCCTCTTTGCTCTCCCTCCTAGTGCGTTAACAAGAGTGTCAGCTATTATTCTAAGTGCAGTCCATAATAACCACATAGATATCCCCTCTTTCCCTCTGTAGTGGGCGCGCCCTGAGGGCACTAACAAGTGTGTTGAACATGGATAATATATAACTTCAAAGTGCACTTCCAGTCTAACCTCTCTGCCCTCCTTCCCTCCGTAGTGGGCAATGAGGGGAGGGTGAAGGTGAAAGAGTGGCAGCAGACCTACTACGCCGGGGACTCTGGGATCCAGTCAGGAGCCACCACAGTGAGGACCGATGACGACGGGACCGAGTACAGCACCAAGCAGTACAGCACCGTCACCACCACCGTCGTCTCAGAGAACCCTGCTGGTGAGACGCGCTCAGTTTAGTGTTTTGAGTACACGCGCTCAGTTTAGTGTTTTGAGTACACGCGCTCAGTTTAGTGTTTTGAGTACACGCGCTCAGTTTAGTGTTTTTGAGTACACGCGCTCAGTTTAGTGTTTTTGAGTACACGCGCTCAGTTTAGTGTTTTGAGTACACGCGCTCAGTTTAGTGTTTTGAGTACACGCGCTCAGTTTAGTGTTTTGAGTACACGCGCTCAGTTTAGTGTTTTGAGTACACGCGCTCAGTTTAGTGTTTTGAGTACACGCGCTCAGTTTAGTGTTTTGAGTACACGCGCTCAGTTTAGTGTTTTGAGTACACGCGCTCAGTTTAGTGTTTTGAGTACACGCGCTCAGTTTAGTGTTTTGAGTACACGCGCTCAGTTTAGTGTTTTGAGTACACGCGCTCAAATTGACATAAAGAAACATTCAAAAATACAACCTGCTGCAAACATGCACTGTGTCACTTAGGACCATGGAGTTAAAACACACACACACCTTATTACTGCTTAATACTAAACTATCATTCAAACCCAACATCTAAAAATACAAACCACAGCATTCTCCTCCCCCCCCCTCCCTGTAGAAGTGGAGTCTCAGTATGCCCTGACCCGGGCCCAGCGTGTCCGGGCGGCCATGTTCCCAGAGACGGTGATGGAGGGCACGACCATCCTGTCCACCCAGACTGACCCGTCCCAGATGACCAACGTCCAGCGGCTGGCCGAGCCCTCGCAGCTCCTCAAGACGGCCATCGTCCACCTCATCAACTACCAGGACGACGCCGAGCTGGCCACGCGCGCCATCCCCGAGCTCACCAAGCTGCTCAACGATGAGGACCAGGTACAGTACGGGTTGTTTGATACGTCTGTCTTTGCGTCTTTGACTGTGCCTTTTAAACAGCTTGGAAAATTCCAGAAAATGATGTCATGGCTTTAGAAGCTTCTAATAGGCTAATTGACATAATTTGACTCAATTGGAGGTGGACCACTGGATGTATTTCAAGGCCTACCTTCAAACTCAGTGCCTCTTTGCTTGACATCATGGGAAAATCCCCAAAAATCAGCCAAGACCTCAAAAATATTTTTGTAGACCTTGGGAGCAATTTCCAAAAGCCTGGAGGTATCACTTTCATATGTACAAACAATAGTAAGCAAGTATAAACACCATGGGACCACGTGGACATCATACCGCTCAGGAAGGAGACGCATTCTGTCTCCTAGAGATGAATGTACTTTGGTGCAAAAAGTGCAAATCAATCCCAGAACAACAACAAAAGACCTTGTGAAGATGCTGGAGGAAACGGGTACAAAATAATCTATATCCACAGTAAAAATGAGTCCTATATCGACATAAAAGGCAGCTCAGCAAGGAAGAAGCCACTGCTCCAAAACCTCAATAAAAAGCCAGACTATGGTTCGCAACTGCACATGGGGACAAAGATTGTACTTTTTGGAGAAGTGTCCTCTGGTCTGATGAAACAAAAATAGAACTGTTCGGCCATAATGACCATCGTTATGTTTGGAGGAAAAGGGCGGAGGCTTGCAAGCCAAAGAACACCGTGAAGCACGGGGGTGGCAGCATCCTGTTGTGGGGGTGCTTTGCTGCAGGAGGGACTGGTGCACTTCACAAATAGATGGCATCATGACGGAGGAAAATTATGTGGCTATATTGAAGCAACAACTCAAGACATTTGTCAGGAAGTTACAGCTTGGTCACAAATGGATCTTCCAAATGGACAATGACCCCAAGCATACTTCCAAAATTGTGGCAAAATGGCTTAAGGACAACAAAGTCAAGGTATCGGTGGCCAACACGAAGCCCTCACCTCAATCCTATAGAAAATCTGCGAATAGAATTTAAAAAGTGTGTGCGAGCAAGGAGGCTGACAAACCTGACTCAGTTACACCAGCTTTGTCAGGAGGAATTGGCCAAAATTCACCCAACTTATTGTAGGAAGCTTGTGGAAGGCTACCCAAAACATTTGACCCAAGATCAACAATGTAAAGGCAATGCTACCAAATACTAATTGAGTGTACGAAACCTTCTGACCCACTGGGAATGTGACGAAAGAAATAAAAGCTGAAATAAATAATTCTCTCTACTATTATTCTGACATGTCATTCTTAAAATAAAGTGTTGATCCTAACTGACCTAAGACAGGGAATTTTTACTAGGATTAAATGTCAGGAATTGTGAACAACGGAGTTTAAATGTATTTGGCTAAGGTGTATGTAAACTTCCGACCTCAACCGTACATTTGACTACACCATTATAGAATAGAAGAGGCATTATTTTAATTTGAATTTCCTTGAATTCATTTGAATTGCAATTCTGAACCATGTTTACTACTTCAGTTGAATTGGAATTTGAGGCATCTTCAATTCTGAAAAGAGCACAAACCTGCTATGCATGTTTCTTTTATCTACCCTCAGCATCTAGCTTTCAATCCACCCTTGTCATTTAGACATTGATTCGTTCAATCACTCATTCGTTCATGTTATTTACCACTAGTAATCACAGGTGGTAGTCAACCTGGCTGTCATTCATTCACATTGCTGTACTTCTCCAATAGTCAATATCTCTGCATTTTCCCCTCCATTCAAACGAACCAAACCCCCCTCTACGGTCTTCCAGGTGGTAGTCAACAAAGCCTCCCTGATCGTCAACCAGCTGACCCGCAAGGAGGCGTCTCGCCGGGCGCTGATGGCGTCCCCCCAGATGGTGGCGGCGGTGGTGCGGGCCATGCAGAACACCGGGGACATGGAGACAGCCCGGGCTACAGCCAGCATCCTCCACAACCTGTCCCACCAGAGAGAGGGCCTGCTCTCCATCTTCAAGTGCGGGGGCATCCCTGCCCTGGTCCGCATGCTCAGGTAGGAGTCTGAGGGACTGCGTGTGGGAGTGCATCTTCTCATCCTCTCTTCCTCTCATTCTCGCAACTCCCTTATTTTGTGGCCTTTTTTTATTTTGTGGCCTTCTATTGACAAGGCATTTGACAGTTCATTATGAGTCTTACTATGTTGATCTCTGGAAATCCTTACGGTAACTCTCTCCCTCTGTCAGTTCTCCCATGGAGTCTGTGCTGTTCTATGCCATCACCACCCTCCACAACCTGCTACTGCACCAGGAGGGAGCCAAGATGGCGGTGCGCCTGGCCGACGGACTGCAGCGAATGGTGCCTCTGCTGAAGAAGAGCAACCCCAAGTTCCTGGCCATCACCACCGACTGCCTGCAGCTGCTGTCCTACGGCAACCAGGAGAGCAAGGTGTGTGTGGGGGTGGGGTTGGGGGGTGAATGACTGTGTTTGAATGATTGCCCTGTGTTGGCATGGGTGTGGCTGCCATAGTAATTCTGTGACTGCATGCTTATGAGCATGTGTGGATATGAGACAGGTGTGGCCGGGTAGGGATGTCTTGCCTGTGGTTTAATGGGCAAGTGCATGTTTTGACCCTTTTGAAGATGTTCCCATTAACCTTGTAATGCCTAAACCCCTACTGGAAAAACGAGGAATTGGGCACATCCAAACATGTCACGAGCTGGACTAAAAGTGAATGTCCACACTTTGCTGCTCATAGAAATGCTATTGCTTGATTCATATGGTTTAAACTTTTTCCCCATCATCCCTCTCTCAGCTGATCATCCTGGCTAACAGTGGTCCGGAGGGCCTGGTCCACATCATGAGGAACTACAGCTATGAGAAGCTCCTGTGGACCACCAGCCGCGTGCTCAAAGTTCTCTCTGTCTGCCCCAGCAACAAACCTGCCATCGTGGATGCTGGTAAGTGTATTAGATTTGCAATGAGCGACACTGGTTCTAATTAATAGAAATTGTATATTTTTTCCCCCTCAGTTGTAATGCTATGAGATTATGAAGGATGTACATATTTTGCAGTTAAAGGAGTTAGAAAAGAGATGATCTATCCCTCTCTCTGTTTCCCTCTGTCAGGCGGGATGCAGGCTCTGGGGATGCACCTGACAGGCTCCAGTCAGCGTCTGATGCAGAACTGTCTGTGGACCCTGAGGAACCTGTCTGACGCCGCCACGAAACAGGTGAGAACTCCTACCTTCCAACCTAGAGCCATATAGACTGTTTCCACCCTGCTGTCTGCTTCTCTCATTTGTCCTAACCTTTGACCTTTTAACCTCACTTGCATTTACTCTAAATGTTCTTATTTATTGCAACAGCCATGTGTTTAAGAACCACTAATATACTACAGATGAACTAAACTCTCTGTCTCTCTCTAGGAGGGTCTGGACAGTCTCCTTCAGACTCTCGTTGGTCTCCTGAGCTCTGACGACGTCAACATGCTCACCTGCTCCACTGGCATCCTCTCCAACCTCACCTGCAACAACGCTCGCAACAAGGCCATGGTCACCCAGGGCAACGGCATCGAGGCGCTCATCCACGCCGTCCTGAGGGCGGGAGAGAAGGAGGACGTGGCGGAGCCGGCCGTGTGCGCCCTGCGTCACCTGACGTCGCGCCACTCCGACGCCGAGGTGGCCCAGAATGCCGTGCGCATGCATTATGGCATTCCCGCGATCGTCAAGCTGCTCAACCAGCCCTACTACTGGCCTGTCATCAAGGTGAGAGGCAGGATGGAGGGGTGTATAGAGGGACAACCAGCCCTACTACTGGCCTGTCGTCAAGGTGAGAGGCAGGATGGAGTGGTGTATAGAGGGACAACCAGCCCTACTACTGGCCTGTCATCAAGGTGAGAGGCAGGATGGAGGGGTGTATAGAGGGACAACCAGCCCTACTACTGGCCTGTCATCAAGGTGAGAGGCAGGATGGAGGGGTGTATAGAGGGACAACCAGCCCTACTACTGGCCTGTCGTCAAGGTGAGAGGATAGGAGAGGCAGGATGGAGGGGTGTATAGAGGGACAACCAGCCCTACTACTGGCCTGTCATCAAGGTGAGAGGCAGGATGGAGGGGTGTATAGAGGGACAACCAGCCCTACTACTGGCCTGTCGTCAAGGTGAGAGGATAGGAGAGGCAGGATGGAGGGGTGTATAGAGGGACAACCAGCCCTACTACTGGCCTGTCGTCAAGGTGAGAGGATAGGAGAGGCAGGATGGAGGGGTGTATAGAGGGACAACCAGCCCTACTACTGGCCTGTCACCAAGGTGAGCGGGGGAGAAAGAGTGAGGGGTTGTGGGATAGAGAGATGAACAGTTGACAGATGGTTGCCCAGGGAGAGGGCTAACCATTCACGTAACCGGCTGCTTAATTCGCTATGAGGTGAGAAGTAGGAGGCTTAAGGAGAGATGGAAAGAGGAAGACAAGGTTGTGATGGAAGAAGGAAAATGAGGGATGAGAAAGAAGCTACATGGAGAATGGGGAGAGGGAGAGAAATGGCATCGCGAGAGAAACTGTAAACGATGATGAGATGGGTGATATTTGTCAAACTAACAGTCTCTAACAAAAAACAATTTTGCTTTCTTTGTGCTCACTAATCAAAATGGCATCTCTAACCCCGCCTCTCTCTTGTCCTCAGGCTGTGGTTGGTCTGATCCGTAACCTGGCACTGTGCCCAGACAACCAGACCCCTCTGAGAGACGCCGGGGCCATCCCACGCCTGGTCAATCTGCTGCTCAAAGCCCACCAGGACGCCCAGAAACACGGCTCCGCCGCACAGCAGACATACCAGGTAGATGTAGAAACAGATCTATTGACTTTAAAAAAATAAATATATATGTATATAAATGTATCCAACGGTTATTCTTAACCTCCCTAGTCTCTTTTTGTTACTGACTCTTGCTTTCTCGCACTCTCTCAGGATGGCGTGAGGATGGAGGAGATTGTGGAGGGATGCACAGGGGCCCTGCACATCATGGCCAGAGACCCCATCAACAGGGGAGAGATCGCCAGCATGCAGACCATCCCACTCTTTGTACAGGTAAGCTTTTTTTTTTAAATCTCATACGTTTTTTGCTTTTAAGACGGCAATATCTCTGCTGCTGCTTATGTCTCCTGTAGATTGTGTGTGTTAACCATCGTCTCCCTCCTCCTACCTAGCTGCTGTACTCTCCAGTGGAGAACGTGAAGCGCGTGTCAGCGGGGGCTCTGTGTGAGCTGGCCCTGGACAAGCAGTCTGCGGAGATGATCGACGCAGAGGGAGCCTCCGCGCCGCTCATGGAGCTGCTGCACTCCAACAACGAGGGCATCGGTGAGACCACTTCTCTTAAAACCACATCAAAAATCAGGATTTGCAATAGATGCGTCACTAGTTTCACGTTTTTATTTTTATTAGTTGTACGGTACACGAATGGTATACATCGTCCAGCGAAATGCCTACTTGCGGGTTCCTTCTCGACCATGGAACAACAATACGAATACAAACAAAGTAAATGGTTCAGTAGAATAAACATTTTAGCGTAAGTAAAATACAGTAAGGCGCAATCTATAGTCCAATATAAGTTTTGGGGATGGGGGGGGGGCAAGTGTATAAATGTAGCCGTATAATAAGTCTGGTAGCAAGGTGCGGAGACTCAGACCAGTTCAAGTGTTCAGCAGTCTGACGGCTTGTAGTTAGAAACTGTCTCTGAGCCTGTTGGCATCAGACCTCGTGATCCAATACCGTCTGCTGGACAGAAAGGGAGAGAACAGCTCGTGATGGGATGTGTGGCGTCCTAGATGACGCTGCATGCCTTTCTCGGGCACCGTTTCCAGTAGATGTCCTAAATAGGTAGGAGCGCGGTACCAGTGATGCACTGGGCCGTCATCACCACCCGCTGGAGGGCCTTGCGGATAGATTCAGAGGTCGTTGTTTGGCTCCATTTGAGAGGTAGTTTTTACCTGGAAGAGAATGTTTTTTTTTTTTGTCTGACTGTGTAATGGGCTACATTTCCATAAACCAGTGGAGCCTCAACGGGTGTAAGTCTCTGCTGGTTTTCATCTCTCTCTCGCATTTAATTGACCCATTATTGAGTCTGGGTCATATCTGATCTCTTAACTCAATTGTTGAATGACACCAGGATTGAGAAGTAGCATTGCACACTGCAGCCATTTGATTCCCCCTGATACATCCTCTCAGAACTTGGGAGTAGATTGACTTACTGTGTCAGCCAATCAATATGTCTGTGTGATAACCTTGCTCCTCCCTCCCAGCCACCTACGCAGCCGCCGTTCTCTTCCGCATCTCCGAGGACAAGAACTCCGACTACAAGAAGCGTGTGTCCGTGGAGCTCACGCACTCCCTGTTCAAGCACGACCCCGCCGCCTGGGAAATGGTGAGTGGGAGCTATGCTCGGCCTCTAGCGCCCTCTGTGGCGAGGAGGGAGCCACTGCAGGATCTAATAACAAATTGCGGTTTAACTGAAGAAAATGCTTTGCTTCGAGCGGTAATTTAACATTGATAAAAATGCATGTATTACATTTTTCGGCGATTGTTACATGTGAAGTATTTTAGTTTCTGTAAAATGGCAGTGTAATATTTTGTATTTAGAAAAAAGGTAGATAATGCAGGTTAAGAAAAGAGGTGACAGTGTTGGCAGTTTGTCACGGTTTCTGTCGTCCATATATGGGCAACTCGCTGACTTGACTTTGACCTTTCACCTCTCGTGACCCCCTCCCCAGGCCCACAACGCTGTCCCCATGGAGGCAGGCTACGCAGCCGACGGTGAGTAACTCACTCTGGCAGAAAGGTGCTCATACTGACATGGGGCAGAACAGAACGCTGGCTGTGGCTCTGTGGGTTCATGTGCCAGATGGTCACTATAAAGTTAAATGTATTGCTTTGCTATATTTGAATTTCTGACATGATTATACTGTATTAAGGAGAGAGAAAGCAATTGATCTATGTAACTTCAACCATGTTAAAAGTGAATCCCCCCCCTGTTTTATGATTGAAGTAAGGGTATCATCTCCAGATAACTTAATGTTTTGCAAAGTGTTGATCTAAGTGTGTGTGTGTGTGTGTGTGTGTGTGTGTGTGTGTGTGTGTGTGTGTGTGTGTGTGTGTGTGTGTGTGTTTCAGAGCTGGATGCAGGCTACCCCCATTATGTAGACTACCCTGCTGACATGCCCATGGAAGGCGAGATGGGGATGTCCGATGTCGAGTACCAGAACGGCGGCATGAGGCAACCGGGATATGCCGAGCGCTATTAGGACAACGGTCCGTCCATACAGCCAATAGACAAATGTACACTCGCTCTTATTGTCAAGCGCGCAGATACACAAAAGACCGAGCAGCCTTTAGTTACATGCACCTATTATTATTCTAAAAACAAGTCACACCACTTTTTTTTTTTAAATAAAGATGCTGTTCTCTCTACAGACCACTGAAGGGAGGAAGAAGCAATCACACAGAACCTTCAAATGGAGGGATGTCAATCGGTCTCCGCTCACCTCGATGTAGTATATGCAATTATCACGGACTTGTGGGACTCCGACTCTAACAGGGCTTGCCATCTGTTTTCTAAGCATAATATTGATGATGCACCGGTTTTTAGTCGAGGACGCTTCAAGGTTGTTGTGCGCTTTTCGGTGGGTAATCGATGCCAAAGAGATTTTATTTTGTGACGATAATCATGTAGCTTCCTTTTTAAAATGTTTTTTCAAAGCTAGTTGAAAACACTGCCAGAGGTGACTGGACAATGTGTATTGTACTGCTCACATGCTTTCTGTCTGTGTAACGGTTTCTTTTAACACTATTTGCTGTTAACGTTTTTCCAACTGTGTTTCTCGAAAGGCTGCATGAGTTAATTCATGAGCTAGTAAGGAGTTAATACTGACTCAATACTGACTCAGTGGTGTAATATACTTACATTGACTCTCACAGTAGAAGGGAACCCAATAGGGGGAGTCTACTGGCTCTAAATCAAGAACCTTAGGTGGAACGCTACTGACAAGGAATTTGTCTTTCTACAGAAAAGGTTTTTACTTCAATTTTTGTTTAAGAAAATAAAGAATATATTAAAGTACAGGCAGGCTGGGTATTGATTTTACTGTCTGGGAAATACTGTATATCTGGGGCAATGCCATACTGTTTTTTTGTTGCTCTGTACAGCAAATCTTTCCTACCCAAATTTAGGGAAAGTACTCTTTATCCAATGATGATACATAGCTAGTTCTGCTGAAGTCAGAACCGCCACTCTTCATGGGACGGTAGGAGTTACTTGCATCACTATCTAGCGAGAACATTTTCAGTAGTCTCTCAGCCTAAAACGGTCACATTGTTTTGAGGAATTTTCACTGCATAAAATGGTTTGTGGCTCCATCTAGTGGTCTGCTGAGAAACCCGGAGCCCATGCAACAAGTTCAACAAGCCCAGAGACCTGGCTATAGCACGTGATTTTATAATACTCAATTAGCCTACATTAATGTGCAACATGTACCCTAAATGATTTCTTAAATTACAGGTGTCATTTAAGGCTGTGGTCTGGGGACACTTTAGAATTGTATGAACAGATGAACATTATTAAAATTGTCTCACTCAGGACGCTTAACTCCTAAATTGAACAAAACCAAATATTGTATTTGCTATAGGTGAAGCAGAGCAGAAAAAAATGAATGCTATTTAATTGGTTACGGTCACTGAAATTGTGTTACCGCAATGACGACCAAAGGAATTCTCCAGATAAATATAGAAGGGGTGGTAACGGTCAAAACATCCTACCAGAGCTTCAGATAAAACTAGGTAGTACGGGACTACTGATTTCTGTATCATTTCTGCAACGCAAATCTACTTCTAAAACCGCAATGCAAAAATCAACTACCTGCAATGATGGAATTCTGGCCTGAGTTTCAAATTGGAGGCTGCTCTACCTGACACGCACACGCTGTCATTCCAAACCCTGGGTAAAAGAGGGTCAGAAAATGTGGAGTAAAATGTACGCAGATGGGTCAGTGTACCAGAGGAGACGCTGTAGAAGGACAGCGTGCCAGCCAGCCAGTCCAGGTACACTCCTACTCTGTTCAAATAAGACGAGGTAGCAGGGAAAGCAATACTCCTAGCATTATGGCAGGCGACGTAACTTGTCAAAGCATCGCAAACTCCGGGATTTGTCATTACGTCCAAGCCAACAGTCCCCAACCGCTCCACTCCTGACGATTTTTTCCGTCACTCCCATTTCCTCTCAATAACTGTGTCTATTCAGACCCTCTTTACACATGCATCTAATGTAGAGACCGAAGGACACGATTAGTATTTTTGATCACTGTCATTTAATCTTTCTATCAAACGGAAACATTTTCAAGTATTCTCACTGAGTCATTTGTGTGTGTGTGCAGCTTTCGAGAGAAATTCAACACATTTTCTTAGGCCAGATTTTATCCAGTGTTCTGCATCATGATCCACACCGTCTCCTTCTCAAAACCCATTCGAGGTCCGTCTCGATCCACGCTGAGTGAAAAGATAGTAACAAACCATTTGATGCTTAAAATGTGAGTTAGTTCACTTTAGTCATTTTAACGTCAAACTGAATTTCCTAACCGGAGTGTCTCAAATTTGCAGTCTGGACTTTCCAATCCAGCAGAGAGCAGCTTCACTCGTGAATTCTGCAAGTCATTGTCACTCAGATCCAGCTCTCTCAGGTTTGAGCTGAGCGCGGAGGCCAGCGTCTCACAGCATCATTCCGTGAGGTTACATCCTTTCAGTTTGAAGAGGAATTACTTACATGATCAACAAAAATATTTGTAGGTTTTTAATCCATTGAGGTGTTACACTCTCCATGCAATAAAAATGTACCTTTTGTTTCGTTGGAAATGTATCATATCTAATGAAGAGCTTTTAAAATCACCAGGTACTCAGAGCTGTTCGGGAGGCTTTGATCATAGTCAAAACGCCTCAAAAGACCTGATTTGCAGTATTTCCTTAGGTCAATCATATCCAGCTCTTCTTCTGATGTCAGCAACACGAATGCCAAATCAGACCACTGGGCAGGTGAGAGTTTGGCCTCGGAAAGACTTCCTGAGCTAAGGTAGGTTTGGATCTCCTTTCGCTAGAGAATGGTCATTCAGACAGTGGAACAGATTGATGCTTCCCCTTGATGTACTTGACTGTTTCCTCCATTGTTCTGACCTGATTCTAGTCTTTGTTAGTAGGGACCGTAAGAGAGTCTGGTTGGGTTCCAGTGAGAGGCGGAGGAGGAGGCAGAAGAACAAGTCCAGGTGTCCATTTTTACACCAAGGCCTTGTCCACTGCTTTCTCGTGGACGATGGTTGCAGGCGTCTCTTCAGATGTTAGAAGATTTCTGCTCGTTTCCTGTTCAACCACGAGGTTAACATTCTCGTTGTTGAATGTCAAACACAGACAGTGGCAAGAAACTTCCGGATGCTGAAATGCACAAAGCAGTACACCTTCTCCTGGAACAACCCACACCCCTCTCCGGGGGGCCGAGGGCGCACCCCTCTCCGGAGGGCCGAGGGCGCACCCCTCTCCGGAGGGCCGAGGGCGCACCCCTCTCCGGAGGGCCGAGGGCGCACCCCTCTCCGGAGAGCTGAGTGCACTGATGCTTCTGTAACAGCAATGCCACATTCGTCCAGGTCTCCTTCATAGGAGATCCGATTGCCCTTTTCCCAGTTGTGAATATGTCTCAGCATTATCTGGTCTCTTTGGATATTTCTGTCGTTTTTTTTTTGCCATATGTTACAGTTCAGGAAGTGTGAATACATTTGAGTCAGGGCCTTCAGCATCTCTGGACTCTGTTTCACGCAACAGCCTCCAGAACTGTAGCTGAAATGCAACTGAAGACTGGTATGTGGCACATGATGGAGAGGCTTCCTGAAGACTTCAGGCGTGTAATGATTTTGCTGGCTAGGCTCTTGTCACTGATTTTTCTTCCTGGAGTAAATCCGTCTGTGGGTCATTGAAGCCTCATCTCTGTCACCTGGTCAACACGCGACTAGCAGCTGCTGGCCGGGAGGTTATCCAGATGTGAGCAGAGGGAAGCAGATTCCCCCGGATGAGGTTTGTCAGCCGCACGCCCACTGAGGTCGACTTTGTAACATCACACCAGATCTCGTTGTTCTGGAAGTCGACACTCATCCAGACCATCAAAGACAAACAGTACTTTGTACTTGTTGAAGTCTGAGAGTGCGGACTCTTATTTCCATTTTTAAAAAGTGCTTGAGAAGGTCAAGTGTCCCCCCCCCCTTCATCAAATTCCACTCTCGAAAAGGAAGTGAAAATATCATCTGGATATCTTGAATGGCTTTTCCTTCAGTCCAGAATGAACCTCTGCGCAGGGACTGTTCTGCCAATGCCAGCAACTCCCTTGGTCAGGACAGTTCTGATGGGTTTGTCTTGCTCAGGTAAGGGTTCAAAGATGTCGTTGCATTTGGTCGGTGTCTCTTTTGTGTTGCTGATCTCCTGGATGCTGTCTCAATCGGTCTCACCTCATGTTCATTATTGACCTCTCCACTTCCACCCTCTGAATGCAGAGCTCTGTGTAGATCTGATTGAGAAGTGTTGGGTTTCCTTGTGTAGCCATTCCTTCAAACACACATTCAAACTTCCTTTTTTTAAGTTGAATTTGAGTTTAGGTTGACTCACCACAAGCTCACCTAAACGATGACAAATGTACTTTGAAGCATACTAATAAAGGCATAGTACTTTCACTACGTATTTTTGTATCCAACTTTGTGGGCATATTAAAATTGAACATTAAAGATCTTACTGTTCTCCACTGTTTCAGTGAGCTCGTTCTGGTTTCATGTTCCTCAGGATGTGCAATGTGATCTTCAGAGCCCCCTCTCTGGCACTGCTCTCCTGGTTCTCATCTTCACCGTACACCACCACCTTCCCCTGACTGTCAGAGCATTCTGGGTGTTTTGGACTCCTTCTTGAACTTCTTTAATTCACTCTTTACAAATGTGATGACTTGGTCTTCAACCAACTGGAATAGGTCTTAATATGTCAAGAACATTATTTATCTGAACATTTAATCATTTGTATTTCCTGGTTGGACCTTGAGCCTTGGTTTAAATACTACAGAGGTTAAAGGTCACAAAGATATCAAACAACTATCCATTCACTTTTAACTGTAAGACATGAGCCAGCTCACCTTGAATATGGAGGACACGTCTGCCGTGGACCGGCCATGGGGAATGTCTGACTCTGATCTCTGCACACATGACATAACACCCATCACAAGTGCTACCTTATCGATGATCATCTGGCACATGGTGGAATACAGCAAGTGTCTGTCTAGCTCTAAGATCTAAAGCACTCACCTTTGATCAGTAGAAATGCCTTCCTCCCTGAATTGTGTTTTAGGATGAGCCATTGACCAGTCCCTCTTAAAGGACTCACAGCTGAGTCCAGGGGAATTGTCTCCCGTCAGATCCTGTCAGCAGACAACTTAGACCTACAGTCAAACATAAGCGAGTCCTGACTTCATGCTTTAATGTGGAGACATAAAGACGATATAAAAGAGGGAACCGTGATAAATTCTTACGCATGCCCAGGGTTCCCATTCCTGAAGTGTTCTTGAAGTTCCATTGACTGGTCCCTGTTATTGGACAGACAGCTGTGTATGGTCTCTGATGCTGGGCCCTGTAAAGAAGCATGTTCCGTGTAGTAACTCATAAAACTACAGGAAGTTGGTGATTTACTGTTTGCTTCAAAAATATTGATTAGAAACAAATGAGCAGAACAGTTGATCAGTAGATATTTTTTCTGTCTTGGAAGTTGAAAGGAGGATCAACAGACATGTCTGTTCGCATGGACAGACAGCTTGGGTACAGGTGAGACTGGTCTCTCCTGCTGGATTTGGCTTCAACACAAAGAGACCGATCTTCGGTCTAGAATATCTTCTGCCTTAGCCTGGGTTCCAATCTGTTTGTGCCATCAAGACATTCCTCGCATGCCAAGGAGTGACATGATGGCACAGACAGATTGGAACCCAGGCTACTTATGCCGTATGATGTAATATCACTTCTGAGCTCTACAATTATCAACATTTGTGATAGATTCCCAACAGCATACCTGTCTCAGTCCCATACATACAATGAAGCTGGAAGGGCACTGCCCCCCTCCACTCTCTCCCCAGAGAGTCTCATTTTAGAGGCAGTGTGCTCATGCGGTGCAGAGAACAGAATTGTGAAGACAATTACAGGCCCACCACTTCATTTGGAAAACATTGTGGCAGCTCAGCACCTGGTTTACTATAATAAATCACGTTCAAATGGGAATATCAGCGGTGTAACTATCCAAGCGAATACAGTCAGCGGTGTTCATCATATGGCATTGCTTATGAAAACTGCTAAGAATAATAAAAGCTGCACTGCATTAGATTTGAGTTGTTCTTAGTGTTGGCAAGCAGGCGGTTGGTGGTTTTCACCCATGTTGAAATGGAATTTCCGCCGTGTCACGCGAACCGCGTAGAACACGTTACAGGAAACCGCCAACCAACTTTTGCGTGACAGCTTTCCGCAGTCCGGTGCTTCATCAATGTTCACCAGCTTTATGAACACCCATGTCGTTCACCATTACATTTCATTTGACTGCCATGTGGGATAGAGTAAAAGGTATCGCGATCCAGACCCGATGGTCATGAACAAAGGCATTTAGGCTACATTTGGTTCGGACAGAAACCTACCAATAACCATGGATCTGTTACAGGACATTGCATTTTGCAGGCTATAGGCTTTGGCTGCCTTGAGGTACCAATGCTGAAGTGTGAATCCAGAAGAAGAAATAAGACACCCTTTTACACCATCACCTCCAATAGTAGGCATCTTATGTAACTGACTACAAAAACCGCATGCTATTCACAAGGACCACAAAGGAGGAAATACAGTTGAGGTCGGAAGTTTACATGCACTTAGATTGGGAGTCATTAAAACGAGTTTTTCAACCACTCCAGATTATTTCAGTTATAATTCACTGTATTACGATTCCAGTGGGTCAGAAGTTTACATACACTAAGTTGACTGTGCCTTTAAACAGCTTGGAAAATTCAAGTCAATGTCATGGCTTTAGAAGCTTCTGATAGGCTAATTGACATCATTTGAGTCAATTGGAGGTGTACCTGTGGATGTATTTCAAGGCCTACCTTGTGAAAATCAAAAGAAATCAGCCAAGACCTCAATAAAAAAATAATTGTAGACCACCACAAGTCTGGCTCATCCTTGGGTACCACATTTATCTGTACAAACAATAGTACGCAAGTATGAACACCATGGGACCACGCAGCCGTCATACTGCTCAGGAAGGAGACTCGTTCCGTCTCCTAGAGATGAAAGAACTCTGGTGCGAAAAGTGCAAATCAATCCCAGAACAGCAAAGGACCTTGTGAAGATGGAGGAAACAGGTACAAAAGTATCTATATCCACAGTAAAACAAGTCCTATATCGATATAGCCTGAAAGGCCGCTCAGCAAAGAAGCCACAGCTCCAAAACGGCCATAAAAAAGCCAGACTACGGTTTGCAACTGCTTATGGGGACAAAGATCATACTTTTTGGAGAAATGTCCTCTGGACTGATGAAACAAAAATATTACTGTTTGGCCACAATGACCACCATTATGTTTGGAGGAAAAAGGGGGAGCTTGCAAGCTGATCCTAAGTGACCTTAAACAGGGAATTTTTACTTGGATTAAAATGTCAGGAATTATGAAAAACTGAGTAAATGTATTTGGCTAAGGTGTATGTAAACTTCTGACTTCAACTGTAAATAAATACTCACACTATGGACAACTTGATCTGTGTGTTGATACAGTTTCCAAATTGCAACAGTTTCCAAATTGCAACTCCTCGGCGTAAACAATTGAAAGTGCACTTGCAATTAAACGGTGTATTAAATGAGTTAACGAACGACTTACCTTGTTTGCTTCCTCCCTCCGGCTGTTTGGTTGTCAGTGTCTTTGCTGGCTGAGATATTTGGACTTCCACGGGCGTTGTCATTGCACCCGTTTTTGTGAACTGCATATTTCACGGAAAGCTCATTGGCAGCAGGCAGGCCTTTAATTTATTTTGACTAAGGAAAAAGGACTAAGGCTAGATTTCCTCATTATGTTGATGGGTATGCCTACAGTTTACAAGAGCATCGTTTTTATTTATTTTTTATTGCTGACTTTTTCGATGCACCATGTTTAACAAAAATTGTAGGCCTCTTGCCGAATTAAAATAAGAGCAACAACTGTTTAAAAAGTTTGTACATTCATTTATTACAACATAAATGTACATACGGTTTTCCACCCCCCAAAAAAATTAAATTAGCATTTTAAACTCAAGTTAAAAGCAGCTAGTCAGTTTGGCTGACCATTTGAAATGTTTAGTCCATATTCCTCATCTGTTAATAAAAATGTAACAAATTGCTGCATTTCCCATTGTTCTGAAAGGAGAAAAAAAAGGAATCCCAAAACAAATTGTTAAAAAATAATCACAAATATAAATCTGGGTTAGTTGATATCATTGGGGTGAGAGGTCATGGTAGGCCAGAGGTCAGGATGCTGCCCAGCAGGGTGCGATCCTTCAGAGCATTCTCCACGTCCCTCTCCTCAATCTTCAGAGAAACCTTGGTGAGGCGAGCCTCCTTGGCTTTTTTCAGGGCAAAGATGCCCCGGCTCTCCAACAGACTGCAGAGGGAGAGGCACTCGCCCTGGCCCACGCCGCCCACCTGTCTCTTGGCACACAGGCGGCTGTACACCTCGTGGAGCTGAGGGGTAGAGAAGAAGAGTCAGACTTGAGAAAGAATTGGTACTGACCTTCAGCAACCCAATGACCTTCAGTGGTAACCAGGTCAGTGTAAGAGAAAACATTGACTGTATTTCACTTTTCATTCCGAATAGCTACCTAGACTTATGTTAAATGCACACCGAGTGTACAAAACATTAGGAACACGTTCAGTCTGTCATGGAAAGAAAGAGCAGATGTTCTAAAAATGTTTTGTACACTGTGTATATCAAGGTATATTAGAAAATGATTAAAAGCAACAAAAACCTAAATGTTTGCTCTCAATTTACAAACTTGGGTGGTAGTATCGTGTTCGCGCCAATGCAGTGCCCATCTCTCACCTTGCCCAGTGGGATCTCTTTGTTCTTGCCGTTGCGGGTGAGCAGTAGCAGACAGCAGACCAGGAGTTTCTGCTGGAGGGGGAAGCTTTCTCCCTCGGGGGAGGACATGCGGTCCCCGTACACCTCTGACAGCACCCTGGCCACCTGGGGCACGCTCACACGAGACGCTGTCGTTTCTGCGGCCTTCTTTCGGTCGTCAGATTCCACAAGCTCTACAGCTCTCCTGTAACACAGAGGAACCGGCGTCATGCCACTACTTTGTTCTCAAACAAAACCTCAACCAGTTAACACACTGTTCCCCAGACGCCGATTAAGGCAGCCCTCCGCACCTCTCCGATTCAGAGGGGTCAGGTTAAACGCAGAAGACATTTCAGTTGAATGCATTCAGTTAAACTGACGAGGTATCTTCCTTCCCATACCAACTTTCCAAGACCACCTATAACTAGCCATAGTAAAACACACATTTTTTAGTCAAGTCGTTCCCTCACCGGCAGATATCCAGAGCTTTGCGTGCGTCTCCCGACACAGCAGACACCTTCCTGGCACAAAACTGCACGGCCGATGCGTCCAGTAACCCCTCTCCGGACACCTGTGCGAGTCGGTCCTGCACGATGGCGGCGAGCTCCTGGCGGCTGTAGGGAGGGAAGTGTAACAGCTGGGGGCGACAGCGAGGCAGGGCCTGCAGCCGGGGGAGGATCCTGTCGGTCAGGTCCAGAGCGTTGGCGATACCTAGAATGGGACGACAGTCATTACACCTGCCTGCATACAGGAGGACTAAGGACAGCTCGTATGAGGAAGTGGCTATGAGAGAGTTAACTGGATGGAATTTAAATATAGAAATGGGTAGACGTGTGTGTGTGTGTGTGTGTATGTGTATGAGGGTTTTAGGGTGAAATCTTCAGATGAATTCTTAAGATATTAACATAGAAATTGTTAATGGCCAATGAAATGTGTATACCAGAGACAGTGTATATTGTTTAACACTGTATATTCGGGAGGTTCTTACCGATGAGACAGAGGCGGGACTTGGGCAGGTACGGCCACTCAAAGATGGTGTAGAGAACGTCTTGGGCCTTGCTGTCCAACTGGTCCATTTCATCCAGGACTAGAAGACTGGGGAGAGAAGGAGAAAGGAGGTTAAGCGAGAAAACTTATCAGTCAGCAAAATGTAAATCCTCTCTCAAATATATGTTGTTGTTTTTTAGGGTGTAAATTCAGAATATATGGATGAAGAAAACTTCAGAGCGAAACGCAACTTTTATTTCTCTTTGCAAAAGTGATTTAAGTTTTAGTTCAGGGCTATAGATACTCACACAGTGGGCCCTGTGCTGGTCAGCAATTTCTGCAGCTTGGTGTCGGTGTGGCCCCCGGAGGCCCCCAGCTTCTCTGCCAGCAAGGGGAAGATGGCGTGGGAGCTACGTAGAGCCATACAGTTCAACACCACTGTCTGAATCTCCTTCAGCTCATCCTGGATCAAGAGAGGAAATAGTTAAATTCATGTAAAGAGAAATCAATGAGGTTCAATTTACACAGGGTTCAGGGCTGTACACAAAGGGTAGAATTAAGTGATTCTGCACCTCATGGCAGAGCTGTAAGGTCATTTTAGAGTATTGGGTTCCACTCAAGAACCAAAATGAGGGTAATGAATGTTGGAATCCTGTCAAGGCAACAACTCCAATGCTAGGCTAATGCTAACAATTAGCCCATCATCAACGAAGCGGAGGCAAGCACAAACAGTGGCGCTAACCTTCATCTCCTGCAACACACAGTTGAGGCAAGCAGTCTTGCCGGTGCCGGGGGCTCCAGAGATGTAGAGGCTGGCCGGGCTGGCCTTCAGGGCCTTGTCCTCCAGGAAGGAGCGGATGGAGGACCTCTCGGCCTCCCGGGATAGCAGGCGCTCTGGGACAGCAGTGTGAAGGGCCTGCTTCACACTGTGGAACTTAGACTCTGGAGAGGGACCGGAAGATGGGTTAATACTCTGCCTTAAGTCTATGACGTGAACATTTAGAATAATGAGCCAATCAAATAAAGGCACACATTTGTCTTTGGAGTTTAACGCTCTTCATTTGCACTTGAGAAAAAGATACGGGGAAGAGAGGGAGGAGAAAAGAAGAGAGCGTGAGAGACATGTCTTACTTTCAGCAAAGAGGCGGACCCCAGGGGTCTTCTCTGATCGGGGACATGATGGGCTCCCACTGGGGGTCTCATGCAGTCTGCTGGGGGAGGCCCTGGGGCAGGAGGTTGGGGAGAGGGGGGTCACTAGTCTCCTCGGGGATAGAAGGGGGGAGTTCTCATCAAAGCCCAGCTTGCGGGGGGAGGCCAGGTTAAGGCAGGGCTGTTTGGGAGGAGAGCCCAGTAGGGTGGCACTGAGGTTACAGCCATTTTCATCTCCTGAGAAACACACAGAAGACAGATGGTAAGGTTAGAAACAACATATCTGTCTTTTCGATAGCACCTTACGTTTGCATCAAGAGTTGAAATGATTACTTGATTTTGAGCACGGTGGTTTATCAGCTTAAACCTTGTACAGAATATGTTAAAAAAAAAAAATCACAAACTGCCTAAAGTTTTAGACAGTGAAACACTATCAAAGTTATGTATAATAGCAATCTCATACCTGTGCGTTTGCGAGGGCTGAGGGGTATTCTTGGGCACAAAGTTATGTCTTTGAGGGCCACGGGCCCATGTGAGAGGGGCGTTAGCTGGGCCCTCTCTGGAAGGGACTGCGGTTTAGAAGCCCCCACGGAGCAGAGGGACTTGGTCTCCTTCAGCTGGGATGTGCTCTTGGAGGGGGTGCTTTTTGAGTCAACCCCAGAGGACTTGCGTCTGGGGAACTGGAGGATAGGCTGAGTCTGGGAACGTGTGCTGGGCATCTTCCCTGTGAGCACTTTAGCGTCCAGCCCGGTTTCAAAAGACTGAAGGGGGAAGAGATAAGGTCAGCCATTGTGACAACACCCATGAATAGATAGACTGCAAGAAAAACAATTATCTTATGTTCAAGAGTGATTTGAAATGAGTGAACACAGAAGAGGTACAGAACCGCTTAATAGTAAATGATACCATCCATCCCAGCTATCAGGCCTACCCTGATCGAAGTAGTTCCGGTATTTTCCACGCAAGTTACTGTTATAACTGCTAAGCATGACTCCCACGATTTAGAAAAGTATGCGATCTTTGTGCCGTTGTTGCACTGTTGTAAATCAACATTACAAAAGGTTAGCCCGAATGTTCGATTGTATACTGACAATGCAACAAACAACTTGCCATTTTCCGGGGCCATCAGAATGGTGTGAATTCTCAGTAACTACTGTATCTGCAGACTCAATGGCGACAACTATACGTGTCCTCATTTGTGGCGCCAACAGCACAAATATGATTAAAAAAACTGAAATGGCGTAAAATACCACAAATCAAAGAAAATAGGAAATATATGTATTGCTGTTTTCGACAAAACTGTTTTTTGTATCTGACTAGCTAGTTAAACTTGACTGATAATAATCCCCCCAGTATGCTACGGAAACTCGCTCGCAATATCTCCCCCCCCAACTCTGACAAAAAAAAATAAAACTATCTCGTCAAATCCAACGGAATACTACAAGTTCACACGTTTTAAACATGTATTGAAGGTAGTGTTACCTTATTTCAGTTCTTGATTAAGTAATATTCGGCTAGTCTTCTAGATGGATTTCGTGTGGTCTCTGGCGCGCTCTTGTCTGACTGACTTAAGAAGCAAAACTTGCGCCAAATGTCTCCACAACTCCTCCCCCAATCAGCTGGGCTTCCCGCAGCTAAGGTCTGATTTGTCCTTCTTGTGTCATTTTGTTATTTCCCAGGCTCTCATTGGTTCATCTTCGAATGTTAGGTAGCGTCAGTGTTTACGTCACACAAGTACACGGTGGCGGGAGTTTCAATAATATATATTTTGGCGGACTGGAAATCTCCCGGGAAATTCAGCATTGTCTGGTGTAAACATTTAACACAATATACTCACTCTGGTGTCCTTAGTAACTTGGTTGCAGTTTGAGAGAATTACTAAAACTTCTGCATATGTGCTCTGGCATACGTATCGAAATATATTTTTTTAAATGATATGAGTAACTAAATTGGTTCTTTATGTTTCTGTGTAAGCTATTTCAATCATTATTGTTAACTTCCACAATAAATTACATCTGCAAGAAGCTTAAAAGATGGATAGAGATGGTGATAAAGAGTCAAATACAATGGACACCAAAACAATCCCGTATCCCTTTTCCCCCCAAAAGCATATATTTATTTCAAATGATAAAACATGGTTGATTAACAAGTGAAATGACCATGGCAGGAATGAACAGGGTGAGAACATGAGAATCACAGTCAATGAGTCACCACCTGTGTGAGACTAAACATATCCATCAATCACACAAGTTACACACACGGTCAGACATACAGAGAAGTGCTGCAAAGAGACCCGTCTCTCTGGCTGTCAGACAAAGCACACAACTGGACTGTTGTTAAACTTTTTAATCAATTTCCTCCCTATATTACAAGCTTTTTACAAACATTAAAATATATCAATAACTACAATTACCATATTGCTCATATTTTATGTAAATATACATTATTTATTGCATTTTTAATAGACTCACTTTTATTTTTATCAAACGCACTGGTACCGATAAGTATGACAATAGATGTGTAAGGCAACAACCAGCCTGAGGACGACATAAAAGGAATGGAGAAGAGAAAATGAATCTATTGTCATGTAGCTGGTCTATGTAGTTCTCTTTCACGGTAGTGGAATCATAACAGAAAACACAAAGCTACAATGTAATGACAGTTTAGGTATCACGCATTAAGAAGCTCCTAAGTCAAAAAATATACATATATAAATCCACCATGATGACATTTCTGGGGCCTACTCTGCCCAAATAGTTCCCTGGTGCTCCAGGTGATGTTTCCCCTAGGTACAGATCTAGGATAAGATTCCCTTCCTCAATCCTAACCTTAAAACATGAATAGGGAAAATACAAAACTGACCCCAAATCAGCACCTAGGAGCATCTTCACCCTACAACCTTCTTCTGGCACTTAGGAGTTTCCTTTTTGGTTAGTTGCTACCAATGAGAAGTGAGAATACAAACAAAATTGTTCCTTGCATAGGAATGAATGCATTAAAAACTCAAGCATTATGGTTTCCCTCTGGCCAGGATACAGTCCATTCCAAAGGGCCACCAGCAGTAAAATCAAATATTCTAGTTTCAAAAAAATAGATTACATTTTTTTTGTTCTTTGAAGGAACTTCAGAAAGACAGGGTTGAATGACTGACAGCCCTGCAAAGCTACCCTTGGTCCAAAGAAAGGAATGAGGGTAATAATTTAGCCATGATCGCCCCCTTGTGGCAAGAAACAGGAACAGCATTGAATAAAGTGAAAGTAGAATTTCATACACTACTCTCAAATGCCTTCCTTGATCAATAAAGTAAAGGAGCTTTGGCAGCTAATGATCATTAAAGAGGAGCGGCATTATGGATCCCTGAAAAATGTCGTAGTGTTGACAAAACGAGGATGCATTTATTTTTTTGTTTCAGATAAATCTAGACTGCAACCGATCAGAGCAGCACTTTCTGTTCTCCTCTAGTGTAAAAACATGGTATTCACAGGGGCCACGGTTAAGCTGTTATGCTGCCACAGAGCAATGCCATGAGGAAGAACAAAAAATGATCTAATTGGGAATGCCCCTCAGTCTTTACACTGTGTCACGCACTGTCAGCAAGACTCGCCCTCTCATAACATGACAAGCATTCAAGTAATATCTCCTGTCCCTGTTTCATACCAAAAAAACTAAGCCATTTCTGTGTGACGAAAACAACAGCTTCCCTAAGTGTGAGAGGCCCCTCATTCTACTCCACCCAACTATTGGCACATCAAGGTAGGAGAGAATTCTATTCCACACCTTCTCCTCAGGGCACTGGAAGCACGGCATTTAAAAAAAAAAAACTATAGAAAACACACCACATACTATAGATACCAATTGACACAACGCATTTTTGCAGATGTTGGTGTGTCCCCTATATTGTCCTACTGACGACACAGTTACTGCGGTTAACGATAGAACATTTACAAAAACATTCATTCATATATCGCAGGAAATCATCATCATCATCATCATTATCATCGTGGATTATGCACACATTTCAAAAGATGGAATGCAGAATTCTTAGTTGGTCCTGCTGCTATAAAGTATAATCAACGCCCCCCCCCCCCTGTGCTTGTGACCACAGCACAGTCAAACAGGTCAGTTCCTCAGCACCTCAGTGGTTTTGTTCGATCATGCTGAAACAGAAGTGTCTGAAGTGTTTGTGGAAAAGAGAGCGACTGGTAGTGTAGGGTTTTGTAAAAAAAAAAGTAGCGTCGAACAAGACTAGTGAACTTTCTATAGTGTTTGGGGGTTGACTTGTTTCCTGCTAGTCATATAAAGTGTCTATGTTTAGGCCTGTGTGTGTTTCAAGTGTCGTGCCACTCCCCTGAACGTCCTCTGATTAGACCGAGTGACTTATTAAAGTCCTTTGGTCCTGAATTCCATAGTTCACCTTGCCACTGGTGGCGCTGGAGGTACTCCCCGGAACATGCCTACAGGGCGTAGAGGAAACAAAAAGGGTACATCAGGTCAGTTCTTAACTCCAAAAACAGTGGTGTGGAGAATGAATTAAGCCTAAGCCTGTACCTGGTCCAGGTTTATTGCTTTTGCTGGGGTAGATCTTGGTGAAATTCCTATATTCCTCAGGGGGTGGGAAGTCCTCCACTGGGTGGAAGTCAAACTTGGACTCAAAATCCTCTGAGGGTTCAGAAAGGTAAAGGGTCAACACAACATTGTAAATCAGGATAACACTAAACTAGCAAAAAATGAAGTCTAAGACCTTAGTACAGTATTAGAATGAATAAAGTACAGTAACATTGGTCCAGCATATAAACTCATTAGAAGTCATGCATTTTTGACTTCGAGCTTGCTCTAGTAATTTCAATTTCCATGAATAAATGCCATGCACAATGGTCAGTTCTCCTGGAAACTTTAATTTGACTGCAATCTATGAACTCTATGAATGCTCTGGGTTGGTCACAATACAAGAGGAACATTTGCATTACTGAGCTGGCATTTGAATATGGGGCTATAATACCTGACAATCTACTACCAACAACAACTAAGCTACTAGTGTCTCCAACATGTCTGTTGGTTTGAGAACTAACAAATGGCCATAGTGTTCCAAAGTAGACCGTGTTCAGGGCTGTTGAGGCCAATACTCAACTCAAGATAGATTCTAAAGCGATGAAAAGCCAGCAATTACATCATATTAATCAAACAAAGTGACAGTTGCTCAAAAACTGGACTTGCATGAAAACCAGAATGTACAGGGGACATTGACGACCAGGACTGGGAGATGGGAGGAAATGAGCCTGTCTTGACTCACCTATATTGGACTTGGAAGAAGAGGAGTGTCCGTTACGGATGGGCGGGGAGGCGGCGGGGGTCCGGTGCGGGAGGTAGATGAAGGGGGTGGAGGGGGCCTGGGCCCCCGGGTGTGGTGGGGTGGCTCCGAGGAGGTGGTGTTGGGAGTGACAGCACTGTGGATCCGGTAGGGGGGCGGGGGAAGAGGGGCTTGCCCACCACCCCCGTTTCGTGACCCAGGATTGGGTGCAGAAGGGGCTGCATCGGTAGCAAACAAACACACGCAATAGTAAGACCATGATGATGCCCGATTAAAATAATCACATAGCAGCAATTAAGGAGCAAAAATATCCCTTCCAACATGTAGTTTTCTGAAAAATGTATGTACTGTACTCTACAGTAAACGGAAGTGGTATAGCGCATTCAAAAGTATTTAGACCCCTTGACTTTCTCCACATTTGTTACGTTACAGCCTTAATCTAAAATGTATTAAAAATGGTCCCCCCACCCCTCATCAATCTACACACAATACCCCCTAACAACAAAGCAAAAACAGGTTTAGACATTTTTGCAAATTTGTAAAAAAATATATATAATATCACATTAAAATATATATTCAGAACCTTTACTCAGTACTTTGTTGAAACACCTTTGGCAGCGAATTACAGTCTCGAGACTGGGAATGATGCACCTGTATTTGGGGAGTTTCTTCCATTCTTCTCTGCAGATCCTCTCAAGCTATTTTCAGGTCTCCAGAGATGTTCGATCGGGTTCAAGTCTGGCCTCTGGCTGGGCCACTCAAGGACATTGAAAGACTTGCTCCGAAGCCACTCCTACATTGTCTTGGCTGTGTGCTTAGGTTAGTTGTCCTGTCTGAGGTACTGAGCGCTCTGGAGCAGGTTTTCATCAAGGATCTCTCTGTACTTTGCTCCGTTCATCTTTCCCTTGATTCTGACTAGTCTCCCAGTCCCTGCCACAGAAAACATCCCCACAGCATGATGCTGCCACCACCATGCTTCATTGTAGGGATGGTGCCACGTTTCCTCCAGACGTGACGCTTGGCACTCAAGCCAAGAATCATCAGACCAGATAATCTTGTTTCTCATGGTCAGTCTTTCAGTGCCTTCTGGCAAACTCCAAGTGGGCTGTCATGTGCCTTTTACTGAGAAGTGGCATCAGTCTAGCCACTCTACTATAAAGGCCTGATAGGTGTAGTGCTGCAGAGGCCTGATAGGTGTAGTGCTGCAGAGGCCTGATAGGTGTAGTGCTGCAGAGGCCTGATAGGTGTAGTGCTGCAGAGGCCTGATAGGTGTAGTGCTGCAGAGGCCTGATAGGTGTAGTGCTGCAGAGGCCTGATAGGTGTAGTGCTGCAGAGGCCTGATAGGTGTAGTGCTGCAGAGGCCTGATAGGTGTAGTGCTGCAGAGGCCTGATAGGTGTAGTGCTGCAGAGATGGTTGTCCTTCTGGAAGGTTCTCCCATCTCCACAGAGATCACTCTGACAGAGTGATCGTTGTGTTCTTGGTCACTTCCCTGACCAAGGCATTTCTCCCCCGATTGCTCAGTTTGGCTGGGCTGCCAGCTCTAGGAAGATTCTTGGTGGATCCAAACTTCTTACATTTAAGAATGATGGAGGCCACTGTGTTCTTGGGGACCATCAATACTGCGCATGTTTTTTTGGTATCCTCCAGATCTGTGCCTTGACACAATCCTGTCTCTGAGCTCTGCGGACTATTCCTTTGAATTCCTATTCCTCATGGCTTGGTTTTTGCATTGACATGCACTGTCAACTGTGGGACCTTATATAGACAGGTGTGTGTGCCTTTCCAAATCATGTCCAATCAATTGAATTCACCAAATTTGGACTCCAATCAAGTTGTAGAAACATCTCAATGATGATCAATGGAAACAGGATGCACCGGAGTGCAATTTCAAGTCTCATAGCAAATAGTCTGAATACTTATTTAAATAAGGTATTTCTGTTTTTTATTATTAATACATTTGCGTGTAGATTGTAATTGAATCAATTTTAGAACAAGGCTGTAATGTAACAGTGGAAAAAAGTTAAGGGGTCTGAATAATTTGTAATCGCTGCCAAAGGTGCTTCAACAAAGTACGGAGTAAAGGGTCTGAATACTTATGTAAATTTGATATTTAAATTTATGAATTTTCAAACATTTCTGAAAACCCGTTTTTGCTTTGTCATTATGGGATATTGTGTGTAGATTGACGAGGGGGGGAAAAAACAATTCAATTCCATTTTAGAATAAGGCTGTAACATAACAAAATGTGGATAAAGTTAAGGGGTCTGAATAGTTTCCGAATGCACTGCATACTTGTGAGCAAACGTTCCATAACTGCAGGTGGCAGTAAATCAGCAACCTTGGCTTCATACCCGTTCCAACAACACACTAAAGGTAGCAGTATGCCCCCTTTCAGTTTGTTTGCCAACTCATAGAAGTAGTAGAAGAAAATTGACTCAATGGCACTGCCCATGCTCTGACACCATAATGGGACATATACAATGTTGACATGTCTAAGACTATGACTACTACCCATCCTTTCCTTTCAGACCATGAACTTGTGTGTGGAAGAAAGGATTGGTTTGGAAAAGGTCATTACCCTTTGTGACAGCAGTCCCTTGATAAGACTAATGGCTCCCCAATACAAACATTGAGCTGTGTTCTAGTACCTGATCTCTTGCTGGGGGGCTCCCTAGCAGGTGGGGGTGGTCTGCCAACCCCTGGAGGTCCTGCAGATGGCGAGGGGGGTGGAGGAGGTGCATGATTGCGTCCGCCGTAGATGCCGCCTGAGGAGTTCTTCTTGTGCAGTGAGTTGTGCCTCTGGGGAAGTTTCGGAGCCCCATCTCCAACAGGGTGCCCCATGGGGCCGTTGGAGGTGCCCCCAGAGGGTTGCCTGTAAGGCGGGGGCGGAGGGGGCGCCGAGGACCCCCCAGTGGGTGGCCGCGTGGAGGAAGGAGGCGGTCTCGATGAAGGAGGGGGACCAGAGCTGGGCGGAGCCGGGCCTCTTTGCGGCGGCGGGGGGAGGGGCTTCTCCCGGCTGTTGTTGGGGCCTACTGGGGCCTTTTGTTGCGGGGTTGACGGGGCATTGCTGCGGTAACCACCTCGGTTAAACGGCGGGGGAGGAGCTGGGGCGGATGTGCTGGGCTTCAAGCCCCCTGTCGAAGAAGGTGGAGCAGGTGGGGCTGATGTGCTGTGTTTCATGCCTGGAGGAGGGGGCGGAGCTGAGCCTGAAGTACTGTGCTTCATGCCCCCAGTGGAGGAGTGGGATGAGCTGGCACTGGTTGGGGGCGGGAGATGTCGGGGAGAGAGGGGCGGTGGGAACGCTGGGGCTCCGGGGGGGAGGGTTTGTCTCTTGGGGAGGGTTTGTCTCCTGGGGAGGGTTTGTCTCCTGGGGAGGGGGAGGTCGATCGGCCTGGGGTGGACCGGGGGGCTGCAGGTCTGGAGCCTGGGGGACGCAGGGCAGATCTGCCCACTGAGGCGTCTGGAAGGAAAGCATAGAAACACACATTTTAGAACACTATGCATAAATACAACCATTCATATACTTTCACCCACACGCATCAAGCTTCATGGCAAATGTAGAACATCCAGTAGCCTGGGTGCCAGTCTGTTTCTGCAGTATATTTATAGTAGCATATTTATATAGTTCCCAATGAAATCCATGTTGTAGAGAACACGGAATCCAGACAAAATGGAGTTAAACAATATTCAAAAATGTATTGAACTTAGTCATAAATTAAGTTCATCATAAGACCTGGGAAAAAAAATGCACCAGTGATTTGTATTTTCATGAAACTTTCTGAAATATATCACCAGCCACTTTAAACAACGCTACCTAATATAATGTTTACATACCCTACATTATTCATCTCATATGTATACGTATATACTGTACTCTATATCATCTACTGCATCTTTATGTAATACATGTATCACTAGACACTTTAACAGACCAGTATCCCTTCTTTCTTTTCTCTCCAAAACTCTTGAACGTGCCGTCCTTGGCTCTCCCGCTATCTCTCTCAGAATGACCTTCTTGATCCAAATCAGTCAGGTTTCAAGACTAGTCATTCAACTGAGACTGCTCTTCTCTGTATCACGGAGGCGCTCCGCACTGCTAAAGCTAACTCTCTCTCCTCTGCTCTCATCCTTCTAGACCTATCGGCTGCCTTCGATACTGTGAACCATCAGATCCTCCTCTCCACCCTCTCCGAGTTGGGCATCTCCGGCGCGGCCCACGCTTGGATTGCGTCCTACCTGACAGGTCGCTCCTACCAGGTGGCGTGGCGAGAATCTGTCTCCTCACCACGCGCTCTCACCACTGGTGTCCCCAAGGCTCTGTTCTAGGCCCTCTCCTATTCTCGCTATACACCAAGTCACTTGGCTCTGTCATAACCTCACATGGTCTCTGCTATCATTGCTATGCAGACTGACACACAATCACCACCTCAAGCT
The DNA here is from genome assembly GCF_023373465.1 of Oncorhynchus keta. Classification (NCBI taxonomy): domain Eukaryota; kingdom Metazoa; phylum Chordata; class Actinopteri; order Salmoniformes; family Salmonidae; genus Oncorhynchus; species Oncorhynchus keta. The sequence goes on along the minus strand of NC_068452.1, from coordinate 5,347,987 downwards.
GAACCTCGGCAAGACGGAGCTGCTCTTCCTCCCGGGGAAGGACTGCCCGTTCCATGATCTCGCCATCACAGTTGACAACTCTATTGTGTCCTCCTCCCAGAGCGCTAAGAACCTTGGCGTGATCCTGGACAACACCCTGTCGTTCTCAACTAACATCAAGGCGGTGGCCCGTTCCTGTAGGTTCATGCTCTACAACATCCGCAGAGTACGACCCTGCCTCACACAGGAAGCGGCGCAGGTCCTAATCCAGGCACTTGTCATCTCCCGTCTGGATTACTGCAACTCGCTGTTGGCTGGGCTCCCTGCCTGTGCCATTAAACCCCTAGAACTCATCAGAACGCCGCAGCCCGTCTGGTGTTCAACCTTCCCAAGTTCTCTCACGTCACCCCGCTCCTCCGCTCTCTCCACTGGCTTCCAGTTGAAGCTCGCATCCGCTACAAGACCATGGTGCTTGCCTACGGAGCTGTGAGGGGAACGGCACCTCAGTACCTCCAGGCTCTGATCAGGCCCTACACCCAAACAAGGGCACTGCGTTCATCCACCTCTGGCCTGCTCGCCTCCCTACCACTGAGGAAGTACAGTTCCCGCTCAGCCCAGTCAAAACTGTTCGCTGCTCTGGCCCCCAATGGTGGAACAAACTCCCTCACGACGCCAGGACAGCGGAGTCAATCACCACCTTCCGGAGACACCTGAAACCCCACCTCTTTAAGGAATACCTAGGATAGGATGAAGTAATCCTTCTCACCCCCCTTAAAAGATTTAGATGTACTATTGTAAAGTGGCTGTTCCACTGGATGTCATAAGGTGAATGCACCAATTTGTAAGTCGCTCTGGATAAGAGCGTCTGCTAAATGACTTAAATGTAATGTAAATGATCGCTCCCATACGGATTCGGGAGAGGCGAAGGTCGAGAGCCAAGCGCCCTCCGAAACACGACCTAACCAAGCCGCACCGCTTCTTGACACAATGCCCGCTTAACCCGGAAGCCAGTCACACCGATGTCTCGGAGGAAACACCATGCACCTGGCGACCATGTCAGCGTGTATTGAGCCCGGCCCGCCACCGGAGTTGCTAGAGCGCGATGGGACAAGGACATCCCTGCCGGCCAAACCCTCCCCTAACGCAGACGACGCTGGGGCAATTGTTTGCCGCCCCATGGGTCTCCCGGTCACGGACGGCTGCGACAGAGCCTGGACTCAAACCAGGATCTCCAGTGGCACAGTTAGCAACTGCGATGCAGTGCCTGAGACCACTGTGCCACTCGGGAGGCCTGGAGAAACACATTTAAAAACTAAACAGAACCAGGCAAAAAATAAAGCTGAGTTTACAGGGCCCCATTTACATTGTAATCATATGTAGTGAGTTCTGCTTACCTCCAGCTCCAACTGATCGTAGTTTTGGCATGCCCCCAGCGAAAAGGCCTCCCCCTGGCCCACCACTGCTCCCTCCTCCACCTCCTCTACCACCTCCACCACTTTCCTTTGGTTCTGGGGAAAGCAGAGGTACGAATGTCCTTGTTACACTGTTGTGCTGATAATGCTTGCATTAACATTGTTGAAAGCCATTTGTGGCAAAGAATTGTGCATGTATAGTACCAGTCAAAAAAGTTTGGACAACTACTCATTCAAGGGTTTTTCTTTGTTTTTTTAAATGTTCTACATTGTAGAATAATAGTGAAGACATCAAAACTATGAAATCATGAAGTAACCAAAAAAGTGTTTTATAAAAAAAAAATTTTAAAAAGTATTTTATATTTGAGATACCTCAAAGTAGCCAGCCTTTGCCAATAGTGTGCAAAGCTGTCAAGGCATTCTCTCAACCAGATTCACCTGGAATGCTTTTCTAACAGTCTTGAATGAGTTCCCACACATGCGGAGCACTTGATGGCAGCTTTCCTTCACTCTGCAATTCAACTCATCCCAAACCATCTCAATTGGGTTGAGGTCGAGTGATTGTGGAGGCCAGGTCATCTGATGTAGCACTCCATCACTCCCCTTCTTGGTCAAATAGCCCGTACACAGCCTGAAGGTGTGTTGGGTCATTGTCCTCATCCATTCACCTACTATGTATCTCACAAAGACACGACGGTTGGAACTAAAAATCTCACATTTGGACTCAGAGCAAAGGAAACATTTCCACCGGCCTAATGTCCATTGCTTGTGTTTTTTGGTCCGAGCAAGTCTCCTCTTATTATTGGTGTCCTTTAGTAGTGGTTTCTGTGCAGCAAATCGACCATGAAGACCTGATTCACACAGTCTCCTCTGAACAGTTGATGTTGAGATGTGTCTGTTGCTTGAACTCTGTGAAGCATTTACTTGGGCTGTAATTTCTGAGGCTGGTAACTCTAATGAACTTATCCTCTGGGTCTTTCTTTCCTGTGGCAGTCCTCATGAGAGCCAGTTTCATCATAGCACTTGATGGTTTTTGCGACTGCACTTGAATAAACTTTCAAAGTTCTTGACATTTTCCGGATTGACTAACCTTCATGTCTTAAAGTAATGGACTGTCTTTGCTAATTTGAGCTGTTTTTTCCATTATATGGACTTGGGCTTTTACCAAATAGGGATGGATATCTTCTGTATACCATCCCTACCTTGTCACAACACAACTGATTGGCACAAAAATATTAAGGAAAGAAATTTCACTTTTGCAAAGGCACACCTGTTAATTGAAATGCATTCCAGGTGACTACCTCAGCTGGTTGAGAGAATGCCAAGAGAGCACAAAGCTGTCAAGGCAAACAGTGGCTACTTTGAAATACATTTATTTTTTAGTTTTGATGTCTTCACTATTATTATACAATGTAGAAAATAGTAAAAATAAAAAACCCTGGAATGAGTAGGTGTGTCCAAACTTTTTACTGGTACTGTATGTATGCATACACGTACATGTATAGTCTGTGTGTGTGTGTGTGTGTCTCAGCAGGAAATGAGGAGAGTGCAAAAGTTAGTTTCTATCCCCTATAGGTTTCCTATGCTACGTACTCTCTATAACAGGTGCACTTCTGTCATGGACCACTCCAACCTTCTTCAGCCTGGCTCCTTTGGAGATATCAGAGAGCAACGCTCCTCTCCCCTTCGCCTCATCCCGATTCAACTTAGGTGCTGTAGTGTTCGCCTGAGGAAAGGATATGAGCAAACCACCATGTTAGTTAGGTTGACCATGCCAAAGATACTAACATGAACTGCATAAGGTACCGCCGTTATAGCAACAGATACAATAGATGGCAATGCAGCATTATGGTGCAAGTTGATAGTAATCCACATGGTGCATGCATGGGTGTGTGTTTGGTCAAGACATTTTTTGGTTTGTGTTTGGATTTGTTTAAAATGTAAAAACTGCATCCTTTATAAACATGGCATAGCAACCCTAGAAATCATACTTTGGGAAATGTGGGCATAATAACATATTTGGCATAGTATCTAACACCAGCTGGTGTCGAATCATCCTTATTTACAACACAACAGCAAATAATGAGTGACTTGAGTTATTTTATCATGCAGTTATGAATCTCTAGAAACCCTTCAGAGGACTTGTGAGTTTTGTCATGTTTTGAACATCAGTTTAGGAGCTGGACTGACCTGGTTGAAGGTGGGGGGAGGAGGGGGACCTGGAGGAGGAGGGGGAGGAGGAGGAACGGGCATCCTGTCCCTCTGTGGGCACCTTGGGGAGGAGGTTTGTTCACCGTCTCAGCTCTGGGTACACTCTCAAACTCCTGCGAAACAAGACAGAGGAGAGACTCTGGCTCAGTAAAATACACACAACAAGGTCAAAAAATGAACTAAACTGGGGTCAGAGTAAAATTGTACATCCTTGTCATGTTTGACATTGGTGGACTGTATTGAATTCAGGTGAGTCAAGATATCATTGGAACATCTGTTCAAAGACCATTACAAATTCACCTCTATTTGTAGCTGTTGACTACAATGGTGGCATGGACCACACTAAAAACAACTATTCTCTAATTCTACATGCATATACTCACTCTAGAATGATTCAGCTCAGTAGAGCTCCCAAAACCAGTTGGTTGGCTGGGCTGAGCTCATTGTGGATACAGACATACAGCACGTTCAGCTAGGCAGCAAACCCCACCCTCCTTCACTCACCCTAAACTCCATTCCACAAGCTACCTGTTAAGAGTGTTTGAACAGGTTTTCACAGAAGAGGAAAACAAATGGAATGTCATCGGGTGAGCTTGCCAGTGAGGCGATAAGGAACAGAAATGCAGCAGCCATTGTAAGTTGCTACCTCGAGTGAGAGAAACCGAGAGTGGACAGCACAGCCCGCCACTTCATATTTCATCCATTGAGAAGATTTGATGTTATTGTTTTTTTGCACTACCGGCGCCAACCATTTATGTCAATCAAAATGTCTCTAGAATCTCCCATAAATGTTCAATCCTGTTGAGATCTGACGACTGAGGCAGGCATGGCATATGGTTAACATCATTTTCATGCTCATCACACCATTCAGTGACCACTCCTGCTTCCACACGGGGCATGGTCATCCTTTGTCGACCATCCATAGCCATGGTCAACAAAATAATGGCCTGCCCAGCATTTTTGTACATCACTAAGCATGATGGGACGTTAATTGCTTAACTAACTCAGGAACCACACCTGTATGGAAGCACCTGCTTTCAATATACTTTGCATTCCTGATTTACTGTAGTGTTTTCATTATTTTGGTAGTTACCACCTGTACATGCGCCTACTTGGAGAATTGCCAATGGACTACAATGTTAAAACCTCAGACAAAGGATTCTGGCATTCTTGTAGGGGAGGTGTTCAGCTCCTTCTCTAACCTGATATGTGACCAATTGAGTTAGTTTGATGGTTTTGTGGACGGGGAAATAAACTAGTTGTTAAAAAAAAGTGCCGATGTCAGTAACTATTTTGGGCCTAACGTCATATTAAACACAAACTAGCAACCCTAAAACGAGCAGGCCCGAGTCAGAAGTGTCACTTGAATTTCACTTTCTGATATGCAGAAAACATAAACACAGATTTGACAAGGTAACATTCCAAATCAGAAATGGTCTCGGGTCGCTAGCCAATGTCTACGCACGCTCTGTCAATCTACAATAGGTGCCAGGTGAGCGAGCCCAAAAACATGTAAGTTATAAAATAAATTAAAATGCAATTCCTTCCTCTTGGCCTAAAAGTTGAACTACCTAGCTGGACATTATTTGAATTAATGTAGCAATATAGGTAAAAATGTATATCAGGTGAGTCAACTAGTTATTATCTGGATAACATGTTGATCTAACTAGCTGGGTGGATTGGCAGTGACTTACCCTGTCTCGAAGGATTGTGTGTCTCGTCTTCAAAAACAACATGAATGGAAACTGCAGTTGTGGCAAGTTTGCTAGTTAACACAATCCCAGGCAGTAGGTGGCTCTCTTGGTTACTTGCGAAGAAAATCTAATAAAAACTGGGGGACACTAGCAGCTAAATTAGCTTGCTAGCGAAATCAACTAAATCCAATACCCAAAGTTAGCTTGCTAGCTAAGTTACTGTTTACTCGCGACAGCTGTCAAGTGAAATTTTGCTGGCGTCTTAACTATGGCTGTAAACAAGTTATGTCGGTGCAAAAGCTAATTCGAGGTACGCGTAACTCCAGTTTATATCCTATTTCCATATACTTTTTATTCTGCTCTCCCCTTGACCAGCAAGTAAAGCGAGACTCTCGCTTAACAACTGTTTCTGTCGCTTCTCGGAAACCCGGAACTGGGCCGTCCAACACAAAATGGAGGCAGGCAGGTAACAGGATCACCGCCGACGAGTTTATCAACTGGGAAAACAGCGACCTCAAATGGAATGAAACCTGTAGGATACTCGCGAGAAACGAGCTGTAATTAGTTTAGAAACTCTTGTGAGAACACCATCGAGTGTGTGGAGCAGGGTCCTCTTCTTGCTTTTGCCTCATGTTATATGTGTTCATGCATGCATTCATAGCATGCATGTAAAATATTGCTTGTAAGAGCAATATTGTTATATTTTACATCAATGCATGCATGAACACATATATATGCATTTCAATGAGTCATATACTTGTACAGTCAAGTAAACAAACTGTGATGAAATCATTGCACTTAGTGAATCTGAATTAATTTTACAAAAATATTGTGGATATCCCAGACATAGACAATCAGACACTGGGTATTTTGCAAAGATAATCACATCTTTATTTGAAAATCTTATAAAATGACTCCATTTGCATGAGATGTTGCATTGCCATTCACCCAAGACATGACAGATCAAAAGGCACTGTTGAACATCTCTGCTCACTGGTGTACTGATATTTAGTTGTTGCATAATTCAGACCCAGGACACCAATTTAGACCTGGGTCTTGTTCATTAGGCACACATGGGAGCAAACGTTTTCAAATGGACACGCAAGTTTCAGGTAGTGCCTGCCGCCTCCAAGTAATTTGTTCCCATTTGGAACCTATTGAACAGGGCCCGGTTTCACAAAAGCATCTGAAGGCAAAGTTCATCGTTAGAACCTTTGTAGGCGCATCATTTGAGCGGTTTCACAAAACCATCGTTGGACTTGAGCGACGTATAAAAACACGCTTCAAATTAAAACAGAGATGACTGCATTAAAATATAGCCTAGAGTAAGTAAGCTATAGGCCTATTTCAATCATATTGAAATACGTTTAATGTTCAAGAAATTGAGTTATATTTTGCTTCTTGTATGATACAGTCTGTAATATGTCATTTCATGATGTGCCAAATCTTGATTTGCCTAATATTTTAGCCATGTGATCTTTCTATGAGCTGATCCATAGTCAGTATCGTGGAATAATTAGTTAAAGTAAGATTTGAACGGAAAGCTGATCAGAGAGCAGCGTTGCCATTATTCCGATCCTGTCAGTATCGACACAGGCCTCAACGACGCACTTGGCGAATGTTCTCTCTTGCCTTGTGTTTTGGGAATTATACAACGGGTGGGTCTAATCGTAGATGCTGATTGGTTAAAACCGCATTCCAGCCAGTGTCTATTCCAAAAATGACCACCGGCTAAAGCTATGGCGTTGAAATGCCCATCTCCCATTTATTTTCGACAAGCACTTGATATTCAACAGCGGAGATTTGTCTAAATCTTGCCGTCTCCGACATTTCCAACATTGTTTCAAAATTGAAATTCGATTTCTAGCTGTCCTATAATAACGAACGTGTCGGGGAGTTGGGACGAGAAAGGCAGACAGATTTTCTCAGCCAGTCGAAATCATGAATCAAATGGCATAATTTTTATGGATATACACAATGAAATGTCAACAGAAAACAGGTCAAATGAAACACAGCTAGTTTGCAGTCTTTCGAGCTACAGTTTGAAGGGATTGTGTTAGCTGTGTTGTTGGCTAATTCGTCTGAACAGTGTCCTGACGAGAAATGTCTCTGGAAAACAGCTTAAACAAACGCAAATGCAGCTACTTTGCTGTTATTCTGGCTGCAATGTTTGACGTGTTTAAGTTAGCCGTAGTTGGCTAGCAAGCGAGGTAAAATAATGTTGCCAGTCAGTATGGTAACTGAAAGAAATCAGTATGGTAACTTTTTAGAAAGAACTGGGTTGCGTCCATAGATACAGAACAAAAAGAGTGAACGACTAGGTCGCGTCTCTGGCAACCGATAGAATTAATCTTGTGGAAGGATGAAATGGTATGAATAAATTCAAAATGTTTAGTAACCCATTGTATAAAAGTGATAATGTCCTCAAAGCCAGTGTTTGGAGGATATATTGGCACTGTTTGCCAGCCCGAGACATTCGTGCCAATATATCCTCCAAACACCAGCTTCACTGGCATTATCACTGAAATGTTACATCTTAGGCTGTTGTAGGAAAGATACATTGTTGAAACACTTGTAAGCCTGAGTGTCTCTGCTATCAGGAAACCAGGCCCAGGTTGGCTAAACTCTACATGACTTCAAGTGAACAGGCTCATTGCACGACTTCCATGAAGAAGTGCTATCAGTCCATCCAGTGAGGCACTACCAATCAGATAAACTTCATTGTTTGTTAGGCCATGGTATTGGCTTGGAGAGCAGTGGTCATTCACCATAACCCAGTCATTTAATCAGATGGCATAATTGATATAGATATGCAAACACTAGTGGTTTGATTTAAATCATTTTTTCCAGAGGTAAGCCTCAGCCAAGAGGTTGATTGACAAGCAGCATATTGAGGCATTGCCTTTGTCATTAATCAAAAGATAATCACTCAATAGAATTACGAAAATAAAAAAATAATATTCCCTTTGCTTTTCCGCTTCTTCAGGTTAATTTCAGTCCAATGTTCAGATCACCAATGCCAGGGCCAGGTTTCCCCAAAAGCATCCTATGGTCTAAGATGAACTTAGCCTTAAAATGTTTTTGGGAAACCGGGCTCAGATAGATTAACATCATGCGCTCAGCTCGACTACACCACAAGTGTCCTCATTCTAAAAATGCACATGGCAGAGAGCAGCAGCACACATTTATTAGAACAAAATTTCAAGTATAATCTTCAGAATCCCAATTAAAATAGTCCAGAAGATGGACTCCTCTTCCTGGAAGTCATCCTCTGGAGCTGGAGAGTATTTCTGCTTCCCCCGGTCCTCCTCTGAGGGGTACGACCTTTTATCAAACGGGTCCTGGAGGGAAGTCTGATCGTAAAACACCCTCATCTCAAACTCACTCTCCTGGTGCGACGGGTGGCCATAAATGCCAATCCCCACGGGCCTCCCAAAGTCTCCAGGCACTACGACCACGTCCTGGCCGCAGGTGACCGACTGCAGCTTGTAGGTGTCGAAGCTGGGCCGCAGAGTTTTGTCTGAGACGTACAGGTCTGCATCACCCTTGAGGCTGCGCATGTGCAGGATGATCTTGCCATCGTGGTTGAGCCTAAGGTAGCTGTAGTTGCCCGCCCCGATGTGGCCCTGCACCATGTGAAGCAGCACCCACTCCTTAGGAAGGGCATCCTCTTCCAAAGAGTGCAGGAACCCCCCAGCCTGAGACAAGAGGAATGCCACAGCCAACATGCTGCTGCACAGCACCATAATGGAGATGGATAGTCAGAGTCACTGTCTGAACAACACCCACCGTCTACCATCTGTTGATAACCTGAAGGGCAACACAAACAAATGCATTACCTACAGTACAGTATAAGCCTGATAAAGCTTGTACTGGGCAAATCCTCAAGGGGGCAATATGGTCTTCAGCCAGTTGACTTTTAAGGGATGTTTAGAAAAGGACACCTCCTGCCTGTAGATCACTGATCTGGCTACAAGACCTGCACTATATCTCTGCTCTATAAATACAGTATCAAGCTAGCTTCTTCTAAAGACTAGCATTGTGACCTCTGCAACCTTGTAATATACTACACATGTTTAGCAGCTTCTTCTTGAGTAGCCCATCTGTAAAGACGTTACGCCCACCCTGTCTGTCTGCCTTGCATTGACTTCTGGCTAACCGCTCACTTACACATGTCCGTCTAAATCGCTGGCCTGTGAATGAGTTATTAGAGCAGCCACAGACTGGCTAATCCCATTAACAAAATAGCTTATAAAGCTAGACTCGGTTATGCGCTAACGCAGAATATAGTCCTAAAGCAATTGTTTGACAGCGCGTGGCCGTGATGTGGACACTTTAGCTAGATAATAATAGATAGCGAAACGTCGAGTATTGTACTGGTGGCTCGTTAACTATATGCAAAATACATACATTTAACAAACACATATGCAAATAGATTGATTGATACGAACAACGAACAACATAGCTACATTTCATCAGCCTTGCAAGAAGCAAGCTACTGCTGCCAGCGTTCATGCTAGCTTGCTAACTGGCTACGCTAAATTAACGTTACATAGCTAGCTAATGTTAGTAGTATAGCACAAATAACTTTCCGGGGCTACGAGAAGCAACACTTACGGTTATCACAATATTTAGCAGGTTTGTGGAACAAGAACATTAGCTCCTCACCTGTACATTGTTCCGAGCACAACTTTAGTAATGGTTATTGTTTTGCCAGTAACTAACGAACCAGTCAGTGTCAAGTTCACTTCTTCCGTTTTCCGGGGTCTCTCACACTTATCCACTGGCGCCGCCTACAGTACAGGGAAAGTAGCACATTCTTTAACTGAACACAAACCACCAAGTAACACTGGGCCTATATTAAAATCACATCATCCTACAAATATACATATGGGAACTGATATATAAATAGACAATGTGACCCTAACCAGTCCTCTATAAGTTATTTACAGTAACCCGATCCATTTATTGTCAAGTTCACTCCCACACCCCTCAAGAGACTTGGTTGTACGCTTCACACAGCAGTAATATAGTTGCTAAAGTAGCTCTGCACCCCAAAAAATAACATTTTAGGAGCCTACAAAGAGAAAAAATGTGGCTACACATTGATCGAATTATGTCAGCATTATTACTTTGTAGAATATACCTACACATTAGTGTTTGCTCAATCCACGAAGTGCATTTAGACCAGCGGTTCCCAACCTCGCTATATACAGCCGACAAGATCAGGTTTTGTAGTATTACAGTTCCCAAGCACTGTGCGTAGGATTATAGAAAGGTGTTAAAAAAAATAATTAAAAACTGGAATTGAAGACTCACCAGTATATCAATGCATCATCAGATCAAGGTACTGTAAACCAAGGTGAAAGAATCTCCCATAGTGAAGGATATTAATTACCACGTTACTTTATTGTACTGCATCTTAATTTCTGCTTTGGCAACACCAGCGTCACAGCCGTCCTGCCAATACATCCCCCCAAAACAAATTTCTCGGTAGCAATGCGACATTCAACACTAAGTTTGATCATTCAGTGTTTGAAAAACGGAGTCATTTTTTTTCCACCCACGACCACAACGCGTTGGACTGCAGCGTAATACTGCAATGAAAATATAACAGCATGTAAATCTCAGACAAACCAAAATCCGCCACCGCAAGTTTACAGACACCTTGTGAAACAACATGTACAGCCTAATTTTACTTCCCTCCATCGACACATCATACCCATTTCCTTTATTCTCATTTAGGTCAACTTTAATTATGTACAGCGTTCATTTCTATTGCAGGTTTTACTAGAACCATTTGTAATCTATTTATGATCATGTTTTTGCTTATTAGGATCATACAAAATTGTATTAGTAATTGTTCAATTACATATCAAACTGGTTTCCACTTCCAGGCATGCACACACACACCGCAATCATAAATCAACTGTACTAGTTTCATATTGTTTAAGTCTTTTTTTTCTCTTTACTTTAATGAACACCAACTGTATTTTTAAACAAAAGCACAACAAATGTTCCAGGGAAAGAGGGACAATTAGTTTGATGATCTTCTCCGGTAAATGTTTTCAAAGCCACATCAAATTCTATATAGATATACTCGTTCAACAAGTGTGTGCAGATCGGTCATGTTAGAAACAATTTTTTTTTTTTTTTTTTTTTTTTACTTTGCAGTGGAATTTCACCCACTTCAGTGTAATTATTGCAAACCACGTTACCAATTTAAGGCTTTGGAGTTCAATAGCAGTGTTAAGTAAATCCTATCATTTCCAAGTTCAAACTGGGCCAGTACATCATTAAGGGTCTTACACTAAAGTTTCCTGGTGTTAACTGCACTAAAAGGCCCAAGTAGTGTTTTACTAATTCTTTAGAATAAATGAAAGTTTTTCCTCAACGTTAAAATAAAAATCACTGCATCTTATAAAAACAGGTTTTTGAAAACAAGACCTAATTTTGTATATAACGTGGCAGATAAAGAAACTATTTAAATATGCATGTTTGTCGTTTGCCATACTATACATCATTCTGTAACACTACAGAGGGCTGAGAATACAGGCGACTGGGGGAGGGGGGGGGTGGTATGTATCAAATGCCAGAGTACAATGATGGATTGAGGGGGAAGAGAGGGGCGGGAAAGGTAACGATGAACATCGCTATTCAGATTTGTGGAACGTCTTTGCAAGAATGCTTGCATTATACAGTATACATGTAGTACCATGCTAGCGCTGCTCGCCTTTTGTCCTAACCGTTAGTAGAGATGGAGATCAGTGCCATGAGTTCATTTAACTACCGCCAACAAAACATCACACGCTATATTAACCCCATTCTGCCCAGCTCTTACCCAATCACAACACCTGTTGGGTAAAAACCAGCAACTGCGAAACGCCAATGGCGGGAAAAAAAAAATAAAGAAAATAATTTGTTTGTACAGAAAACAAACAAAGTGAACAAAAACTGCAACACAGGATATATCATATTATTCATGCTTTTTTTTTCTCCATAGAGTAGGAGTGAGATGAGAAAAAAGAAAGAAATTCACAGTTTTCAAACTACAATGCAAGGTTGTGTGTGTATGCAAGTGTTTATGTTTTGCGTGTGGTAACTGTACGGGAGTGTGAGCATGCACTCAGACTTGGGTATGCATCTCAAAATGGCACCCTATTCCCTGTAAAGTGCACGAACTAGGGCCCATTTGGCTCAAGTTAAAAATAGTGCACTAATAGAGAATAGAGTGTCATTTGGGACACACACTGGGATAGCCATTCCGCAAATCATATCTGGGAGTGTTAAACCCCAGTAACCTAACTTATGTATCATCTTCCAAAGGGCAGAATGGGGGTAACTACATTCTTTGTCAGACAAATGAATTTGCTTTGTTATTTATGTATAATAGTCTCTTTTCTTTTTTAACGCTTGGTTAAATTCTTGGCTTGTTTGTCGACTTCGTCATCATATGTATTTTTTTCCTTTTAGAGACATTATGCCTGCTTTGAGTATGCTCGCTCTCCATCTATGAACTGAGAAAGGGGGCCCGAGGCAGCTATGATGCAGGGAGGTCCGCGCTGGAAGGGAGATTGGGTTGTTCAGACCGGGGGAGCTTTGCGCTTCAGTAGATACTGGTGAATGTCGTCGGCGTCGCGCTTGAGCCAGGCGGCATTCAGGAGAATGTTCTCGCAGCACTGCTGCACCGTGCGCTCGGCCGCCGGCGCATGGTGGCTCTCGAAGAAACTCTGGAAGATGCAAAATGGCCACGTTTAGAATTTTTAAAACGACAGAAGTTGGCTATATTTATTTTAGTTAACATTTAACAGTTTCATTGAGTGAGACAACACTATTAAAAGAGGTATAAACCAATATGATTGCTCACCTTCACTTCAGCAGCCATTTTGTCAATGGCAAATCCATCCACAGAGAGCTGTGAAGAGGGGTGAATACACAAGTGAGTTGGCTTAGGTCATTGGGCCACATGCAAAAAGCTACCAGTCTTCCATAATACATTCCTCTTATAATATATACAGAATATACAGTGCATTCAGAAAATATTCAGACCCCTTGATTTTTCCACATTTTGTTACGTTACAGCCTTATTCTAAAATTGATTAAATGCCCCCCCCAATCAATCTACACACAATACCCCATAATGACAAAGCAAAAACAGGTTTAGAAATCTTAACTTCGTTAAAGCACCTTTGGCCACGATACATCCTCAAGTAATTCTTAGGTATGACGCTACAAGCTTGGCACACAAGGTATTTTGAGAGTTCCTATTCCTATTCTTCTCTGAAGATCCTCTCAAGCTCTGTCAGGTTGGATGGGGAGCGTCGCTGCACAGCTATTTTCAGGTCTCTCCAGAGATGTTCGATCGGGTTCAAGTCCGAGCTCTGGCCGGGCCACTGAAGGACATTCACACTTGTCCCGAAGCCACTCCTGGACTGTCTTGGCTGTGTGCTAAGGGTTGTTGTCCTGTTGGAAGTTGAACCTTCGCCCCAGTCGAAGGTACTGAGTGCTCTGGAGCAGGTTTTCGTTAGGATCTCTGTACTTTGCTCCGTTCATCTTTGCCTCAATCCTGACTAGTCTCCTAGTCCCTGCCGCTGAAAACCATCCCCACAGCATAATGCTTCACCGTAGGGATGGTGTCAGGGTTCAATCTTGGTTTCATCAGACCCGAGAGTCTTGTTTCTCATGGTTAGAGTCCTTTAGGTGCCTTTTGGCAAACTCCAAGCGATCTGTCATGTGGCTTTTACTGAGGATTGGCCACTCTACCATAAAGGCCTGATTGGTGGAGTGCTCCAGAGATGGTTGTCCTTCCCCAGATCTGTACCTCGACACAATCCTGTCGCTGAGCTCTACGGAAAATTCCTTTGATCTCATGGCTTGGTTTTTGCTCTGATATACACTGTCAACTGTGGGACCTTAATATAGACAGTTGTGCCTTTCCAAATCATGTTCAATAAATTGAATTTACCACGTGGACTCCAAGTTATCCTACCGATCCTCGACGATGTCATCTACAAAATCGCTTCCAACACTCTACTCAGCAAACTGGATGCAGTTTATCACAGTGCCATCCATTTTGTCACTAAAGCATCTTATACCACCCACCACTGCGACTTGTATGCTCTAGTCGGCTGGCCCTCGCTACATATTCGTCGCCAGACCCACTGGCTCCAGGTCATCTACAAGGCCATGCTAGGTAAAGCTCTGCCTTATCTCAGTTCACTGGTCACGATGGCAACACCCATCCGTAGCACGCGCTCCAGCAGGTGTATCTCACTGATCATCCCTAAAGCCAACACCTCATTCGGCCGCCTTCGTTCCAGTACTCTGCTGCCTGTGAGTGGAACGAATTGCAAAATCGCTGAAGTTGGAGACTTTTATCTCCCTCACCAACTTCAAACATCAGCTATCTGAGCAGCTATCCGATCGCTGCAGCTGTACATAATCTATTGGTAAATAGCCCACCCATTTTCACCTACCTCATCCCCACAGTTTTTATTCATTTACTTTTCTGCTCTTTTGCACACCAATATCTCTACCTGTACATGATCATCTGATCATTTATCACTCCAGTGTTAATCTGCAATATTGTAATTATTCCCCTACCTCCTCATGCCTTTTGCACACATTGTATATAGACTCCTTTTTTTCTACTGTGTTATTGACTTGTTAATTGTTTACTCCATGTGTAACTCTGTGTTGTCTGTTCACACTGCTATGCTTTATCTTGGCCAGGTCGCAGTTGCAAATGAGAACTTGTTCTCAACTAGCCTACCTGGTTAAATAAAGGTGAAATAAAATAAATTAAATAAAAAAAGTTGAAGAAACATCTCAAGGATGATCAATGGAAACAGAATGCACCTGAGCTCAATTTTGAGTCTTATAACAAAGGGTATGAATACTTAAGTAAATTAAGGTATTTCTGTTTGTTGTTTTTAATAAAATGTGCAAACATTTAAAAAATATTTAAAAATTAAAACTTTTGCAGCTTTGTCATTATGGGGTACTGTGTGTAGATTGATGAGGATTTTTTAAAAATGTATTTAATCCATTTTAGAATAAGGCGGTAATGTAACAAAATGTGGAAAAAGTCTAAATGCACCGTAACAGTGCCCTCTCTGAGGAAAGCATGAGAATAAGAACGGTTCCACGACAATGCTTCAGAGCGGAGCATTTACCTTGATGAGCCGTGATATGAGGAAGCCGCCCTGGTAGCGGTTGTGAAGCTCCTCCCAGTTGTCTTTGACAAACTTCCAGGCGGCTTTCCTTCCATGCTTACTGCTTCCGGCCACGCCCCCGATTACTGACACAGTGTCCTGGGGACGCACGTCCTCCTGAGCAGGGGAGACAGAGGGGTCGGTTTTTGCCAATTGCCATGAATTCATCATGCTCATCTTATAGGTAAACTCGTATGACCAAAATAACTAGGAGGGCTACATTTACGAAGCTAGTTAACACCAGTGTTAACAATTGTACCGGTTATTTTCTAGAATGAACACCATAAAAGCGAGACCAAAAGAACACGAGGTGGAAATATGAATGTTTCTAGGGATTTTTGTTCCGTCTTTTATATTCTCCTGACAAAATAGCAGGAGCAAGCAACACACTCCAGATGCCAGGGCAGGAATGGTTGTGTGTACATACCGAGAGGGCAAAGGTGAGGACTTTCTGGATGAGGTCAGGGGCAGATATGGCTCCCAGCACTCTCTCTATGCGGTTCTTCTCCTCCTGCATGTCAGCCTGCTTGTGAAGCTGAAGAGGGTGGGAGAGATTAGAGAGTGATAATGTGAGAGAAAAATATTAATATTTTATCTTTGGTGTGACATTTATGGGATGAAATCAAATGATATCAATTCACATCAGTTGGCTGTGATTAAAGCTTTTATCTGTCACAGATTATTGGTGAGGCTCTAACGAGAGTCTAGGACAGGGAGCGAGCTGGTAATCCTCTTCATCTGACTGAGGAAATGTAATTGAAATCATTCACGCTTCCAATATATGACTCATGCTTATTGAGGAGACTGATCACCAACCAGCTGGCCTGGCTGGGGTGTATTGTCTAGGAACCAAATGTGACGAAACAGGGCGGGACTAATCTGAATTTATCCAATAAGAAATGCTTGTTTTCGTTGCAAAACATTTTTCTACGGTGTGCACTAGTGAATACACCATTAGCTGGTGTGACTTACCTTCAGCATTGTGTCCAACGTGGCACTGTCACCATGTTTCAGCACTGTTAAGTACACCTGGAGAGAAACAAAGACCAGACACATGGGCATTCAACACGGTTTCATCACTTGATTTTACAATCATTTTATGTCTTTGTCTCATAAATGGCATCTACTTCCAAGTCATGGTGGTACTAAATAACTATCATTAGCACTTAGAAATGATCTACAAATGAGAAGTCACTGCTGGAAAGTAGGATCGATAACATGATTGCAGGCCCATTGTTGAAATGTTGACGACAACTGATTGAAATAAATGGACAGGTGAAAGCAGTACTGACGACGCTTCAACCTAGCCAACCAGAGGCCTAGGTGGAGACGTTATCAAATTGCTGACCAATCAAATCCTTTAAACATTACTGACGGAAAGTCATCAAAAGCCTAGGGTTAGAGGGCAAAGGTTAGTTTGGAATGGGGCCTTTGTTTATGTAACTACATGTTAATAACACATGTGTTTCTCTATGAATAAATGTGTGTGTGTGTGTGTGTGTGTGTGTGTGTGTGTGTGTGTGTGTGTGTGTGTGTGTGTGTGTGTGTGTGGCGCAGAACAGCTTACTGGGCTCCTGAGGTCTGCAGAGAGGATCTGCTTGCCTTCCACATGGTCTTTGAATCTCCGCCGGGCCTCCTCCAGCGTGGGCTTGTGTCCCGCCTTCCCCAGCTTCCCCAGAACCAGGCCCCTCAGCAGGGCATCCAGGTGACCTGAGAGAGAGAGAGGGGGGGGGGGAGAATAAAAGAACCGGGGCCAGAAAACAGAAGGGGGAAAAAAAGAAAGAAAAACACCAGTCAGTCTCAAACACGTTAAAAACACAAATGCTTTGACACACTGAACTTCATCCAAAAGGACCGAGTTTATCTACTGCTAGTCAATCCAGGAGCCAGTAAATCCATACATCACCAGCTCTGGGCTGATACCCCTACTACACAAAACACTTGCCTAATTCCAAACCTGACCCTTAGCCCCTAACCACTTGAGCAGAACTGAACAGATTGTATAGGTAGGTGTTAGCAATATAGCAAAATATAAATCCCCCCCAAGCCTATCAAGAGTGTGTAGACAGATTGTAGACAGATTGCCCTCTCTCTTATACCTATCCAACTCTCTTATACCTATCCAACCCAATCAGAGCTACATCAAGTGACTTGGGGCTAAAAGCTGAGGATTGACTCGGAATGACTCGGCAGCTCAGTTCGCAACGCTTACCACCGGCCCCAGGGGGCTCACCTTCGCCCTGCTTGCATTCCCAGCCCAGTTTGAGGCCGATGGGAGTGAACAGGTCCCGGATGAACTCCTGGATCTCCTCGTGGAAGTCGGTGTGGGAGAGCAGGGAGGAGAGCACGCCCAGGTTGCAGCTCAGGTCGCTCCATACAGTGTAGTTGGGCTCGTTGACGAAGGCCTCCATCAGCTTCAGCACCTCCACCGTGCTGATCATGCCAGCGCGCGACTGAGGAAGATGAAGATGATTAATAGGATGAACATGGGAGACAAGAAGAGAAGGAATGGGGGTGGGGGGTAGAAGGAGAATAGAGGAGGAAAATAAAGGAGAGGTAAAAGAGGAATGGAAGAGAAGGAATATGAAGAATGAGGGGGAAGAGGTAAGAAGAATAGAAGAGGTAAGAGCAGGGGAAATGTGGTTAAGAGTCACAGTATTATGATGTTATCTACAGTGTTTGTAATTGAGCCCTGAATGAATGGGACAAGAAAGCTTTTGAAGGAATAGGATAAAGCAGGAAAACAAGCAGATTAGATTACACATTGTTTATCCAACATCTACAGTAAACATCTTCAAAGGGGGCTTTGGTGAGAAAAAGGCTGAAGAATCTTTGCTTAACAATTCACATGACAATATCATGGTCAAAGAGCTTAATACTCATGGGTACAGAGGGAGAAAGGAGAAGTATCGTTATCGAACCATAACACTTACGTTTACATGGCCACAAAAATCACAACAATAACATGTACAGGTAACTGCCAAAATAATGTAAACACTTGAGTAAATGAGGGATACAAAGTATATCGAAAGCAGGTGCTTCCACACTGTAGTGACGCGCAGGTTGACTCAGAAGGCACAGTCCCCGTGGGTATATCCGCGGGGCGGGTTTTCGGCTCATTAAATATTGTGTGTAGATTAAGAGCAGGTGAATAAAGAGAAAATACATCAAATAAATCCATAAATGTTTAATTCATACATCTACAGGCTACAGAGGTTCTTTCATTCTTTTTAGGCTCTCTGGCATTTGTCCTAACTGTACAGAGCCCCAAATAGCCTACATGCCAATCGCCAAATGCTTTTGGGAACGGACAGAAACAGTGGATGTCGATCCACCGAGGAAAAAAGGACAATGTCGGAGTTGAATTAAATAAGAGAAATGCTGCGAAATGGAGTTGAAAATAAAGAGAAGGGAGGGCCAGAAAAGTTGTGTTTGGGGCGCTATAGATATTCGACAGTCACAAGACCGGGAACTTTAGCCCACCGTTCAGATGGATTAAATGGAAACTGAAATCCGGACAACGACTGTTAGTCTATATCCTCTCGCATAGCCTTAATATTAACTCCTGCAGAATTAAGCATTTCTTTCAGCAAAATTATACACCAAATGCACATTTTGAAATATATGGGATAATATGATTTCTTTCAGCATCTTGAGAGAATGCGAATGTAGTTAGGGGACAGTCTGTAGAGGTGCTATCTTTAAAATCAGCATGATAAAAGCTGATCATATTTCCTAACCACATAAAATGTTTCCAAGCCGAAATGAAATCTTATTTCACAGTTTTCCGTTTGCTTACAACCGGTCAAAACGACGTCAGAGAGCTTGGGTCTACAAGGTTCCACCTGGAAAAAGAGGATTCTGAGATAACGGGCTTTAAAGTTACAAACCTTCATTGGTTTAAATGGTGTACGTTTTTGATCCTGTATTCTTTTGAACTTAACATGAATTGGGGTATTTAGAGTACTATATAGGTAGAGACCATTAAACAAAACAAGTCAATAACTGGTTTGACTGACTACATTTAGTCGACAGGCTGTTGATCGACCAAGATCTTTTGTACTCGAGCAGTCGCACACAAACATACATACATTTTTTTTATGGCACACGAGAAACATGTCTGATTCACGCCTCAGTGGACTAATCCATTGCAAGAGGCCGAGGGGATGGCACACCAATATCACCAATGGTACATTTACCGTTAATTCCCATCATTTCTAATCTACAATGTTTGGTTACGGTTATTTCTGTTATAATGCATTCAATATTATTATTATTACAGTCTTACCGTTCGCATTCTAGGAGTGGGCACGTCGTTTGCAGAGCGCACATCCTAGGCTACACTTGTGAGAAAGAAAGTTTGGGTTTATTTCATTCCATTTACAAGTGGTCAATCTATTCGTTGTCTTTTGTTTGAAGCGCTCCTTGTTAATTCTGGAGTAAGGACACGCACCTGATTACGCATAGAAGTAGGACTAGGCTACCTGGCCTACTTGCAAATGTCGGCCTATAAGTGTGCCCATTTGAGGACCTGAGACCATTTCTGATTGTCTTAACTCGCCATCACTGTGGAGCTTGTCAAAGCAATTTCGTCACCTCAAAACAGCAATTAAACAAAAGTCTGTTTTTACTTCCATTGAGAGACACATTAATTCCTCAATGTAACCTATATCGATAACCACTCAGCATGAAAGGGGAACGAAAGTAAAGTGTCGATCCAGTGGAACCGTCATAAAACATGGCTTCCTGATTACTTCTTATTCCTTGCGCAAATAGCCTACAGCTGTGTCTGTCAGGAGCTCACTGGTGCAGGAAACTGAGGGCCCAGAATATGTTGTAAGCACCAGCTTCTGGCTAGACCATGTTTCAACATCCTTGCAGACAGGCAAAGCCAATGGGATTTATAGGATATTTATTTTTATCATGATATTTTCTACCTGCAGGTTGCAATGTAATTTTTTGGGCTTTATTGTAGGCAATTTTTACATATTGGCAATAGAAGTTACTTTTAGAATTGTATCATTTTCATTCATTTCATTTAGATTAAAATGTGCATATGAAAATCATAAGTGGCACGGAGATCAGTAGAAATGGTACGATAAACTGGCACTCCAAATGGTGTAGCCTATTACTGGCAACATCGGGAGCATAATGGCAGAATCTGCAAATGCAGCGGGAGGAGGGGGGAACATGAAAAAAAAAAATTATTCTGGTTAGGCTATATTGATCTCTGGCTCCCTCAAATCATTTGTGTCTTAATTTTTTAAATCGCAGAGCTTAATTAAAGCACCAGACAAGCTCAGCAACCAACATATAGTTGATTTTAGTCAAACAAACGGTGTGTGTATGAAAAAATATGTTAAAATTTAATCTCGGTAGACCAATATTTATTTTGTTGTTGGTCGGGGACAGACTGCACCCCTGTCAAGCTCTCGAAATAGCTTACCAAAATATCAGACATTATTTATCAGAAATGCATCTAAATTAGGGAAAAATAAATCCTACACCCCTGTTCCTGCACCCCTGTCAAAAAAAACATTCCCCAGTCTCTAAATTTGCGGATTAGGGTCAGATGCGGGCCTCTTGTTTTTGTTGTAATACGTAGTCGGGCGGTTGCAGATGACCCATTTAACACCACCACACAGGTGTGGTTCCTGAGTAAATTAAGCCATTAACATCATCATGATTAGGGTAATGTATAAAAATGCTGAGCAAGAGAATTATTTTGGCTACCACAGCTATAGACCGGTTGGCTGACAACATGCGTCGATGTGTCCGGAAGGCATGCGTCGTTATGATTCTGAACGGTCAGATAGTGAGCAACAATGATAAGAAGCTGCCATGTGGGGAATCGTAGGTGGTTCGTTTCAGCAAGTTGTATCTTGTTTTGAGGTGTTTTGACTGATGTCATGTCTATACTAATATGGCTCAAATTCACTAGCTATCTAACCAACAACTATTTGAGAGACAACAAGTGCTCATTGTGAAAATGTATTTGTTTTCTATTAAACATTTGGAGACTAAATATAGTTTTCATGTCAGTTTAAACCAACCCTGTCTGTTCTGCCCCATAGGAGCGCACCCGTCAATTTGGGTGTTATATAAAAAATTACAAAATTAACATTTTATTTTTTACACAACACTTTTTTCTTAACTTGATTAAGGGCTTTTAAGTAAGCATTTCACTGTAAGGTGAAATTGTACCTGTTGTATTTGGCGCATGTGACAAATAACATTTGATTTGACACTATGTTGGGGTTCCCTTAAATGTATGTTGTGTGGATTCCACATCTACAACATTGAGCTGCTAGAGTTTATTTTAGGGGAAGCTTTGACCCTGGGCTTCCTCAAAAAGTATCTGTTTATACACTGAAGGTTCTGTTTCTTTGCCACTGTAGCGCTAGACTAGAGAGATGGGGCCTTGCTATATGGAAGGGGAAAGAACCTAAGGGTTTTGAGGCAGAAAGGAATTATTTTTTATGAATATGATTGTTACAGGATCTGACCATTTCCCTGTTCATGACTGACTTTAAAAACAAGCACCAATACCATAAATAAATGTATTCTTGAACGTTAGCGTCAAGCTAAAGGGCATGTTGGTGTAGTGTTGACGGTCGTCTCTCTCTCACCAGGGAGAAGAGGTCGTTCTGCAGGCCCAGACGGTCCACAGGCAGCAGGGTGAGGTCTCTGATACCAGGCAGCAGGCTCTCCAACATGGCCGAGCTGTACTGGATCCTGTAGAAGCCTACTGTTCCTGGGTTGATCTATAGAGGGAGGAGGAGGACAGTTGAACAGCAGCCAAAGACCATAGCCTTGTTGCCAATCTGTTTTCTTCCACTCCTTTGTCGGTGTCATGCAAAACCATTTGCTGTTCCAAATTTGTTAGCTAAAGCGGAAATAAATCTGCCTAACAAGCAAGTGTGGAAGAAAGCCCTTATATGCTTGAGTGACCCCACCCAACAAATGAACAAAATAATGTTCTATTCTAGCCATAAAAAGTACAGCTTAGCATTAAGGAAACAGGAAGAGATATTTTCTAACCCTTTGATCAACTCAGTACATGGATAATTCTGTTCTGAAAGGCACACGCATAAGTATTTTCACTCTCCCTACCATAGCCTTGTGCAGTGGTTCCCAACCTTTTTGGGTTACAGTACCACCAATTGAATTTTGCTCTGCCCGGACTACCCCCAAAGTAACCCTTTGTGCATTTTACCAGTGAGCCGATGGTCTCATGAGTCTTCACAAGTAACCCCTGTGGATAGGCCAAGTACCCCTATGGGTCCAAGTACCCCTGATTGGGAACCACTGGCCTTGTGGATCCTCTTTAGCATCGCTAACTCGATAGGGACTAGACAGGTTATAATCCTGCTCAAGCAACCATTAGTCCCAATCAAGTGGTTATTTTTTAATGGTTCTCAGTTCCCCGAACTTACTTTGACATTACTAATGATGTTGTTTGCATTGAACAGCAATTTCTATGGTCCATTCACAAACCCTTACCCTCTAGTGACCCCTCTCAACAGCCCTCTGTGTGACCTTTTGACCCCTTTCAAAGACCTTCAAGGGCCATGGTTGGCTTAACCTCTCGTCGACCCTTTTTGTCAGGTGATTGGTTTACTGAACTCTCAATGATCCCCCACCCGTTTGTTTAGTATTTACCGTCTCAGAATCATGAACGTAATGGCCCATTCACAAACATGTATAATTCTCCAAGCAAGCAGACCTTCAAGGTCATGGCCCTTGAAGCGAGCATTTTTGTATCCATTTCGCTATTATTAGACAGCTTTCTATTTCCCTAAACATGTCACTCTGTATAAGGATTATAGTACACATTTTAAGGCCCCAGGGCTTGATTTTCAACTCAATTCTATATTAGACAGACGTAATAGGTGGAATTTGGTTGTCCTCACCTTGACCCACTGGTCAGGGCTGACGTTGTTGATCGTGATGGTGGTCTCTGGGCTGTCCAGCAGCACCTTGAGCTTGGTACAGCCGGGGTCCTCACCCGTACAGATACTGATTGGTACCATCCAGTTAGGGCAGTCCTCGCCTGGTGGATGATTGACACACGCAAGACCCAATGAGATGAGAAGCAAAGTAGGTCGTGTGTCTCACGTAGCTAATAAGTGACAAATAGGGAACCAGCGATTTGTACCTGGCTTTTTTTGTTTGTTTTTGTGTAGAGTTATTGGAAAATATTATCTTACCATTATGTGGTCCACTGGCACAGAATTTCTTCTGAGATATCTTGAGGATGCGGTCATCCCCTTGCTACAAAAAAAAATGCATGTGATTATTTAATACACAAACAGCTATATCCAAAACAGAGAGATCCCCTCTCACAGGATAAACACAGAACATTCATATTGTCCAAAGACTATTTCCATTGTGGTCTATTTACCTGCTCCTGGTCCACTACGATTATAGGGAAGCCCATCTGCTTAGTCCAGGAGCTCATCACCAGGGCGATGGGTTTCCCGCTAGCCTGTTCCAGACAGTCCCATAGGTCCTCTGGGATTGGTGGTGGGGAGAGAGGTGGTCACCAACCAATTACAATACTCAAAAAATATACCTCTTGTTAGAAATGGACCAGACAAGACGTTATAAATTCAGGAGATTTATAGGAGACTTGACAGTGTTACCTGTTGCTGCATTTTTATGTTGGAACTTCAACAGATAGGAATGCATTCCTTTCCTAAAATCCTAGAGACAGAAGAAACTAAATAGGTTTACAAAGAAAGCTAGAAAATCAAGAAAAACATCGGAGATGAAAACATACAAATAGTTAACAGAGACACAGGCAATACCCGCTTAGCTAGCATATGAAAGAGAGCTTGACTAATTAGTGGACAACATGGCAGTATGCCCGGGCAGCAGCTCCTCACCTCGTCTCCTATGTAGTTGTGCAGCATACGGATCACAGACGCTCCTTTGCTGTAGGATATGGCATCAAAGATTTCATCCACCTCCGACGGGTGGCCCACGTTCACCTGCAGCCCAGGGGATCAGTCAGGTCATGCTTTCAAAACACAGTGCGAGGTTCGCTTTCATCTGACAGAGATACCTCGCGTACATTCGCATCTTTTGAAAAACTTCAGTCCAGAACATATGGTATGTATGTATGTATGTATGTATCATCTTACAAACTTAAAGCCAACACACCTCGATGGGATGACTGTTGTCCAGCGCATCCAGGTCCAGGGCGCGGGTGTAGTCGGCAGACACAAACTGTGTCCAGATGTCGTAGTCAGGGAAGCAGTGGTCCACACAGAGGTACTCGATCCATGATGCGAAGCCCTCGTTAAGCCACAGATGGGTCCACCATTCCTACAAGGCATGGGGGTCTTATTGACTAAAGCCAATTCATGACAATGCAATTGTAGAAAGCTGTTCAGATAAGCTTCAATAATGTAATATCTTTCATGATAATGTCCTTCGGTCCTTGACCAGCAGAGTGTTTTTGGTTTCTACATAAGCAGTAAAGAGTGCAGTGGTTGTTTACCATGGTGACCAGGTTTCCGAACCACTGGTGAGCTAGCTCGTGTCCCACCACCAGGGCCACCCACTGCCGTGAGGACGAGCACGAGTTCTTCGGGTCAATCAGCAACGCCGTCTCCCTGGGACAATGAGGTCACACAGCGAGGTCAACTCAAAGAAAAACAAGTGCAAAATGCAAATAATTTCACACTCCCCCTAGTGGTAGAGTGCATTAACACAAACATAAAAAAAAAAAAAAAAAAAAAATGATATGCAATTTAAATCACATACATTTCCCACCAGTGGTAACAAATAAATAATCTGTGAGAAAATAACATGATTGGCAGGCTAACTGTGCATCCTCTCATTAGTTGCAAATTTAGCAACATTACTTTAGATTTACCTGTAGGTAACAAGGCCCCAGTTTTCCATGGCACCTGGAAGGGGCAGCACCAAGCGTGTTAGATCTTGACTATAATTCCTATTTTTCGTCACAATATAATAGTTGAAATCGAGTCATTTGAATTGTACTTACCAGCAGCAAAGTCAGCGATAGCTATTAGATCAATTTTAGGCAGTGGGTAAGGAACATTGAAGTAGTCGTTGTAGAACGGTAAGGTCTTTACAGCAACCTGTGAGAAAAGTCGATGGAAATTATATCTAGTTTTTTTTCTATTTTACACTTGATGCCAATTGTCATTCATCAATATGTGACACATGACTAGTGTTTAGTACTGGTCTAACCAGTATCCAGGTTTAAAAAGGGGTAAAAACAACTCACCTCTAGTGCAAATTTCCCTTGTTCCGCCTTTCCGGTAGGCGTGTAGACGCGTACGGTCACGCCGTCCGACGATTGGCCTTCCACAAAGTCGTATTCGCCGATGACGAACGCTACAAGGTACGTGGACATGATAGGGGTGGTGGCGAACTTCACTTCCAAAAGGCTGTCATCTTCTGGATGTGGCTTTCGATCGATGACATTCTGTGTCATTGAGGACAAGGGCATATTAGTATGGACAGAAAATGTCATCAGGAAGTCATATCAGAGTCAGCAATGCTTTTGAAGAATGAGCTCATAGCCACAAAACAGTCCATAGGGCTGCCATCTTGGAGAAACCTACTAACTCGGTTACATTTTGAATGCCAGCAGACTTACTCTTGTAGCTAGATGAGGGGGAAATGCAGTGACCCAATAACACTGTCTTATGTTACATAAGCCAATGTTAGCAGAGCGCAAACAACAGAGCGGCAAAATGTGACTCAAGCCGTTTGGGGTCTTGCGTCCCCAGGCGGAAGAGTTTGAGTGTGACACGTACCATATTTGACAAGGCTACTCGGTCCTTGGGAACTATCAGAGAGATGTCAAAGGTGGCTTTGATAGCTGGCTCGTCCCAACAGGGGAAGGCCCGGCGAGCGTCCGTGGCCTGAGGGGAGAAGAGAGGAGGGAACACCATGGGAGGTTAGGCGAGATACTTTCAACACATTTCACAGCGTGTTATGTCAGGCCAACATCCTGGAGGGTGTCAGAGGGCTGCTTTATAATAAAGCTACTCCAATGACCTCTAGTGAAAGTTGAAAATAACAACATTCCTTATATAGCAGCTGGGCATGTCGTTCCCCTCCCCACTTTTTTTTTCTAAAGTTAAGAGATAACCATGTTGCATTATCAAGAATTCACAACAAAGGTTGCTAAAACATTCAGCCTAGAGCCAGGGTGTGACAACCCTCAAACACTATTGCAACACGGGTTAAGCACATCAACTCTGCTGCTGAGAGAAAATGTACTCATTACTGTACCAAGAAGTGTTGCAGGACAGGAGGAGCGCCTAGTTACTGTACCTCGAACTGTGTGACAGCAGCATAGCGGATTTCTCCTGCAGGAGTTGCATATTTACTTCTGTAGAAACCTTTCATCTTGTCATTCAGCTCCCCAACAAAGTCAATCTTCAAAGTGCCAGATCCTGGGAAACGTGTGTTTATTCAGCCTTTACTACAACAAGAGGTTTGTTTTTTTTGTCAACTACAAACAAAAAGACATGGCATGGTGTCAAACACCAGGAAGAATAGTGAATGGCAGAGAGTGGAGGGTTTAGCATAAACCTAAAAAGCCCTGGAGCCATTCTGGTTAACGGCGAATCCTTTGACTTACCTTTCTGTAGAGCACTAGGGAATGACAGAGTTACTTTCTCGTCCTCATTTTGATAGTTGAATCCTGTCGCGTTAATTTCTAAAGAGTAGGGAAAAAATGCAAGGCTGATATTCGCTGCGATAACATAATAATGAAAAGAATATACAAATGTGCCTAACAGGCCTGAAAAAGCAGGTCTAATCAGGAAATAGAAGAAATATATTGAATTTTAAAAAAACATATGTAATAATTTGTCTATATTTAAGAGAAATATGAAAAGACAATTGACAGAATCTCACCCTCACCTTCCCCTCCTTCTGGTACAAAGGATGCTGTGATGATGTCGATGTCAGCACAGTTCATCACAATCTGGTTAGTGGCCAGGTTAACCTGGGAAAATGACAGAAACACAACTACTAAGTCAAATCGGGGCCTAGCACACCCTTGTATAAATCCCTGGGATGACATAAGAACGCCATATTTTTAATTAGTGTAAAAAAATACAAATAAAATGTTTGGCAGTCATTCTAGAGTCCCTCAACGATAATACTCCCTCGATATAATACTTCCAAACTAGGATATTTGTTTTTCTGCCATAAGCAAATCCACCATTAAGGGTGAATCTAATCTGAACTGAGTCAGATAGCAGCAATAGGGATCAAACAACTTACTGTAGGCCAAGCAGGCTTAACCTACAGTGAATCAGTGTCACCGTGAAAAACAATTGTGGCTTGACAGGGAGAGCGGAACAGGAGTGAAAGAAGGTTTGGAGAGGGGGAAAGAAAGAGACAGCCTACAGGGCTTCTGACTAGAATGCAATGTGATAGCGGCTCATGCGACGGTCGACCGTCAGACTTATTGAGGGCGGAACCCAGCGGCACACTCAGACGCGGCTTTCTGAGAGAGTAGGCTAGTCCCATTTATTGACGGTTGGGTGCTGCCGTTGTTTATTTTGATACTCAGAGAGCTGGGAGGTTGTAACCGAGAAGGCAGGGCTGTAATTATAGAGTGTGCTAGGTGATGGCACGGTGCCACATCGCTATGAGTCTTATTGGCTATTGTGCGGTTATCTGTAGACTTTTAAATCATGGGCTGGCGTTGACATTAACTTGGCTAATGAAATTATAGATTAATGCATACAAATAGCAGCCACGCAACTAACAACACATAGCCCATGTATTGCAGTTAAAAATGCCATACTTGACAACTGTATTTGTCACTTAAATGCAAAGAGTAGCCTAATCCTTTCATATAGCCTAATTTCCTTGGCAAATGCAGTTCACCAACTGCGAAAAACAATGTGCCATCCCCCTATGGATAGGCTACCAAACATAGATCAGCGGCACATAGATAACCCATACCGTAATCTTTTAGATTTAGACAATGTTTGTGTGTAATGTACTAAAATAGTTTAGCCTGGCGTTTTAAGTGTCATTGTAACACAGCCAGTGTTACGTCCCCATGCTGACGAGTAACTTGTGTTCCTAGCCTGTGTTCTGAGATGAAGATGGTGTATGCAAACATCTGAGAGGAATCTACGCACCACATGTGTCACCAAATATGACATCCATTAGAAACTAATCAAATGAAGCAAGCAAGTCTGTAATACACATGTGGTGTAGTATTTGGGATGGGCATTTGACAGTTGCAGTACTCGTATTGGGGAAAAAACTAAATCATACTCAAGTATTACAGATAACAAATACTAATTGCCCCATACAGAAAGTGTAAGAACAAGAACACATTCCTAATATGGAGGTAAACCCCCTCCCCTTTTGCCCCCAGAACAGCCACGATTCTACAGGGAATGGATTCTACAAGGTGTCGAAAGAGTTCCACAGGGATGCTGGTCCATGTTGACCCCAATTCTTCCTACAGTTGTGTCAAATTGGATGGATTTCCTTTGGGTGGTGGGCCATCCTTGATACACACGGGGAAATAGTTGAGCGCAAAAAAACAGCAGTTTTGCAGTTTTACACAAACCGGTGCGCCTGGCACTTACTACTATACCCCGTTTAAAAGGCACTTAAATATGTTGTCTTACTTATTCATGGCTTGGTTTCTTTT
The DNA here is from genome assembly GCF_023373465.1 of Oncorhynchus keta. Taxonomy (NCBI): domain Eukaryota; kingdom Metazoa; phylum Chordata; class Actinopteri; order Salmoniformes; family Salmonidae; genus Oncorhynchus; species Oncorhynchus keta. The sequence continues at coordinate 5,318,802 of NC_068452.1, read as the reverse complement.
TGTTGTGCCCCGCAAGTGAAAGTCTAAGACTAAATGTAAATTGTCTGTACGGGTAGCCAAGGCACATTCCACCAAATAGTTTAACAGTATAACAAAATAAATAAAAGTCATCTCTAGTTAGATCGAGCTTTGACACCGTTTGAGAATTAATGCCCATCCGTATGGAGTAATTGGTTTACACCATCAACATACCAACAGGCAATGGGAAGTACGCAAGGTTGCACACCATTTTCCCAATCACTGACAGATTATGAATCATTTAACTAAATTTCTGAAAGTGTCATTATCATCAAACAAGATCCGTTCTGAATGTTATACATCATGGGTGTTGAATGTCTAGTGTTTTGTCATTGATATGGTCTGCTAGGAACACGGTTGCAAAATAGGTTAACACAGACGGAAGCTGGGAAGTCTAGTAGGAAGACATTTACTAGCTATGATTTAGCAAACATTAGCTCAGTTAGCACTAGCGCGCATGCTAACTGGGTGCGCTGACATGCAACTATCGTTAGCATTGAAGCTAAATCAACATCTTTGCATTGACGTTGATCATACTATACATTCATTTAAAGCGAGAAGTATGTAGCAGTGAGTATTAACCAGTGAACGATTTGCAAAAATTACAGCGAGCTAACGATATTGTGCCTAGCTATCTAACTAGTATTAGCAGTTAACTAGCGAATGACGGTTCATCTAGGTAGGTAGCCAACTCGCTAGTTACTCTGGACAGTACCATTCAGGCCAATATTTTCTACATTGAATACATATGTTCAACCTAACTAAAGTGAGCTAGGCTAGCTATTTGCCACTACTATCATGGGTTAGTAGATAACGTTAGTTTGTGGTTCGCTAGCTGGCAAGATAGCTAGCTAGTTAGCATTTTGACGTTCGCCATTCGAACGTTGTACATTAGGCAAAATAGATTAAATAACCATGCACCAAGTACGATAGAAATTGTCTTTCAATTGCTTCACCTACCTCCACAATCGCCTCTAGCTTGCCCTCGAAAGTGAAGTCGATGAGGTCGGGCTTCAAGCACAACCCGTAGTTGACAGGGTAGACGTCAGTGGGCAACCTTACGAAGGGCCTCCTTTCAGGCATGGTGTCTGTATTTTGTCTGGTGGCGATTGCGAAGACGGTGCTGCTGTGTATTACTCGGAATTTGATAGTTCTGAAGTTCTGCAAAATGGGCTTCGATAACAAAACTGGATCTTGGGGAATTACTCGTTTTACGAATGACAGCGAAACCCGACGGCCGAGAACCAGCAACATAAAATCCTTAGCTAGAAATGTTACCAGCTAGGGTCCTCCCTCCCCTCTCACTTCAAATCCACCGTAACAACGTGTGTAGCTGCGCAGTATGACGAGGAAACAGCGTCATCGCGGAGGAACACTGGAACAAGGGGGTGTGTTCAATATGTTTGGTTTTGAATTAGTTTGTCAATTGCAGTAACCTTTTTCTCTCCAAAAATATAGCTATGTTGTGTCAAATATTTTACATAAATCATAATTGACAATTACATGCTTTTTGTTTGTAGCATTCCTTATTAGTAGTAGTAGATAGTAGTTGAAAAAACAATAATGCATTAAGTCATCTGCACTCTCTGAAAATAAGTAAGAATTTGCATTAAAAAAACAGGTTGTTTACCTTTTTATGTTGTGAAAGTGTTGATGATTGTCTATGTTGTTGCCTAGTAGTGAGTGTGTGTAAATCACCTATGGAAACAAGTAGAGGGCTTAGCTACTCACATGACTCATGTAGGTCATTGCAGACATCTCTTTATCAACTATATTTTGTTTGCTTAAGAATCCTCCTGCCAAAAAGACGTGCACAGCCACTGAAGGTGTATGAAGTAGCTGCTGCTCAAATCTTCAGATCATGTCATGAAAAAGCAACCAATTTAAGAGACAATTCCACTATCTAAACCCATGTACCTCTTTATTATCTGTGTCCAACGGCTAAGTAACTGGTGCTGTAGCCTGCATCCATAAGAACCAACTTATGCTTGATCCAAAAATGTGGTCGGAGGCGTATGGATGGTGTGATGCAATTGAGAAGCCTCAAGAGGCAAGCAGTGGCCAAATTGCGCCACGTACTGCACTGTGCGCCTCAAATTTTGTAACAATGAGTAGGGCTCCATATAGCTTCGCATTGACATGATTAGTTGATGGTAGGTGCGGGTATGAGGTCCTGTATAAATACAAACTCACTTGACAACTTATTTCAGAGCAGCTCTGAGATGCTTAGGGAAGCGCAAAAACTATGAATGCACTGACTTCTGCAGAGGCCATATCAAAGGCGCTGGCTGCATGGTCATTCTGACGTCTGCATTGGCAGTGCAGCACTACGATCAGCATTTACCGGCTATGCAAGTCAGGGCATTCATACTTCTTGTGCTTTGCGGGGCAGCGTAGAGCTGTTGTGAAGGAAATTGTCAAGTAGGTGAGTTTGTGTTTATACAGGACCGCCCGCCCTCACCTACCATCAACCAATCATGTCAATGCAGAGCAAAATGGAGAACCTCTGCCTTGTTACAACAGTTAAACATTTGGCCACACCTTGTAGATTTTTTGTCTTCTGATCTAAACATCTTTGATCTATAAATCAACAATAACTGAAAGCAGATTCTCATGATTAAAAAAAACCTAAACAAGTAATAATTTATTCTAAAATGCAGAGCAAGGCATAATAGCCAAAGTGACCCCCAAAACGTTGCAAGAAGAATCGTAACAATACGCAGCACAGCGCAGATATATTGTTCTTGAACACACCTCAAACTGAGTCTGACAGCAAATATGGCGATGTCCATGAGGAGGGCATTACTGCCTCTGCATCGGATGAGATTCAGCAATTTGAAGGTATTATTTGAGAGAATATGGATTACATTAGCTATAAATTACACATAATTCATTGAAATGTTGACTGCTCAGCCCCAGAAAATGGCACCGAAAAAAGCTGTAGGTTTATAATCAGCAGTAGCTAGCTAGCTAACCTAGCTAAACCCAGCAAGCATATATTTTTAGAAGGCAACTCTTGCTAAAATACTCAATTTTTCAACGGACTAAGTTTTAAACCAGTTTAGCTACCTCGCTAGTTTATACTCATTAATCAATCACCGTAGCTAACCTAAAACGCGTGTAACTCAATAAGATGTCATAATTGCATTTTATAACACTGTTTTCATAGCGTCATCTGATTTTTGTATTTATGTCCAAAACCAAGTTGTTTGTTTATACTAAATGCATAAACGAAAATGTTCTCGAATGTGCCATCACATTATGATATTAACCATGCAATAATAACCAATTGATAATGATGTGCAATTCTCTTATCTCCATGAATTGCAAACCACATGAACAAAGTGTGCTATAACCTTTATGCATAGACTGGTACTCCATGGTTTCTTATCTAATCCACCTGCTTTTCCCTCGTGCAGAATGCAGAGGCTTCGCTGGAGGTACGGTATCCCCTGCCCTTTGTTGTCCCGGTAAGGACCAAGAAGCGCTACTTCATTCCCCCTGCGGTGGGGATAAAAGGGAAGGCGGCAGTCGCGGCAGACCAGGAGGCCAAAGCCAGAGCGGCAGGTGTTGTCCTGAGGCAGGAGTACATGGAGAGAGCCATCAACATCGCCTGCACTGGTACAGACCTGTTTATGTGCATTCATACACTTTTCAAAATGTCAGACAGTCTGGCACTGCTGCTGATGACTGCATATCAGCGGTAGTGTAAGACTTATGAGCCATTTTGAGAATACATGTTGCAGACTTGTTCTAAAAGCAAGCTAGACCAGTACAGTATTAGCATATACATTATGGTCATGTTAAAGTTCCAACCTTCAGTTTGTTGTACACAGAATCAAAGTTAAGAGGGTTGCCACTGTTACAATGAAGCAAATAATATACATAGTCACAATAACCAATATCTCTCTCCTTTCCACGACCACAGCGGGAGTGTTTGACCCCTATATCCCCCCAGAAGGTGATGCTCGTCTCTCCAGTCTGTCCAAAGAGGGTCTGAAACAGCGCACAGAGCAGATCAAACAGGGTGCTGCCTCCCAGCTAGCGTGAGACAGTCTTCCTGTGTCACACTCTAACATTGACCACCGACCCATTGTTTATCTTTTTGTAGGATATTGAGTGATCCTTCCTTATCTTTCACACACACTCAAGTACTCCCAGCTAGCAAAGACTGTCTGTCATGTACTCCTTAGATATTCTTACTCTCTGTTAGTATTAGACTTAGAATGAGTACCTATTTGTCACTTATATTGCATTAACGTCTTTGGCATTGATACAAACCCGGTTACACTTTAAACAAACTTTTATAAAGGCTTTATAGTCCATTCATGAAAGCCTAATAAAGGGTTTATGAAGGCTTAAAAGTTGTAGTTCGTTTAAAGTGGGAACACCAAACCTTCTCTCCACTGCAGGATACGCAAGATCAAAGAGCATGACGCTGAGTTCACCACAAAGGCGTTCCCAGTGAAAGCTCAGGAGATCTTCGTTGACGCGCACAACGCTCTCACACAGTAAGAGATACACTCACTCTCATATGACCCAAATCAACTGCTCCCTATCCTGCTTACACTCTTGGCTACCAGGCAAAGATGATCTGTGAAAGGGGTGAGTGGTGTCCCCAGTTATTCCAGTGAGGCATTTCTAATGGAAGTGAGATAGTGACTCACTGTGCTCATGATGGATATATTGCTTTCACTGATATAGCTTGCTGTGAAAGTCTGTTTTGGCTCATCTTGTTTGTAAATCTGAACTACCTGACTTGGCTTAGTTTTTCGGCTGGCTCATTAAGAAAATTCAACAGTAACTTGAAACAGTCTAACCAGGTGTTGTCTTGAAGTTGCCTAGGCTAGCTAGTGCTAGCCACCTTCTTTCACCAATTAGCTTCAGCTGATTAGTGTGTGACCGTGGCGAAGTTGGTTTGACAATGGATAGCCTGGGGCTAGTTGGTGACCGTCAATAAATTATACAATGTAAATGGGACAATATTTTCATTTTGTGTATCTTTTAGTTGTCTCAATAAATGCTTTCAATATTTGTATCAATTTCTACAATTTATAGTTTGTCATTGAAATAAGGAGCTATTGACATTTAAAATATTGTCCCATGGACATTGCATTCAGAAAGTATTCAGACCCCTTGACTTTTTCCACATTTTGTTACATTACAGCCTTATTCTAAAATTGATTATATACTCTTTTTTTTATCAACAATCTACACACAATACCCCATAACGACAGAGCGAAAACATAAAAAGCAGAAATACCTTATTCAGACCCTTTGCTATGAGACTTCAAATTGAGCTCCTGTGCATCCCGTTTCCATTGATCATCCTTGAGATTTTTTCTACAACTTGATTGGAGTCCACCTGTGGTAAATTCAATTGATTGGACATGGTTTGGAAAGGCACACACATGTCTATATAAGGTCCCTCAGTGGACAGTGTATATCAGAGCAAAAACCAAGCCATGAGGTCGAAGGAATAGTCTGTAGAGCTCTGAGACCAGATTGTGTCGAGGCACAGACCTGAGAATGGGTACCAAAATATGTCTGCAGCATTGAAGGTCCCCAAGAACACAGTGGATTCCATCATTCTTAAATGGAAGAAGTTTGGAACCACCAAGACTATTCCTAGAGCTGGCCTCCCGGCCAAACTGAGGAATCGGGGGAGAAGGGTCTTGGTCAGGACCAAGAACCCGATGGTCACTCTGACTGGGAGACTAGTCAAGATTGAGGGAAAGATGAACGGAGGAAAGTACAGAGAGATCCTTGATGAAAACCTTCTCCGGAGCGCTCAGAACCTCAGACTAGGGCGAAGGTTAACCTTCCAAAAGGACAACGACCCTAAGCACACAGCCAAGACAGTTCAGTAGTGGATTCGGGACAAGTCTCTGCATGTCCTTCAGTGACCCAGCCAGAGCCCGGACTTGAACCCGATCCAACATCTCTGGAGAGACCTGAAAATAGCTGTGCAGCGACGTTCCCCATCCAACCTGACAGAGCTTGAGAGGATCTGCAGAGAAGAATGGGGAAAAACTCCCCAAATACAGTTTTGCCAAGCTTGTAGCATCATACCCAAGAAGACTCAAGGGTGTAATCACTGCCAAAGGTGCTTCAACAAAGTACTGAGTAAAAGGTCTGAATACTTCTGTAAATGTGATATTTCAGGTTTTTATTTTGAATAAGTCTGAAAAACTGTCTAAACCTGTTTTATCTTTCTCATTATGGGGTATTGTGTGGAGATTGATGGGGGAAAAATGCATTTAATACATTTTAGAATTAAGGCTGCAATGTAACAAAATGTGGAAAAAGTCAAGGGGGCTGAATACATTCCGAATGCACTGTACAGTGTGTATTTTACCGGTGGTCCCTAACTAGCCCCATAGGTATATCAAATGGTTTTTTTAAATGACCATGGGCATTCAAATCTGGTCGTGTGCAGCTGCGCTCCAAATTGATGATTACTTTTGGGTGCTGCCAGCTTTTGGCATGTGGGCAGGTTTGAAATAAACACAACCCAAGGAAAACTGTTACAGTCCCATTCATTCAATGACATACCATTTTTGCTATCTCGCATATCTCCATTTTGGTCGAGACTTACTTGATGACCAAAATGATCCTATTTACACTTTGTAGTAAATTTTGACACCAGAATAAAGTTTTTGCCATCGATGCCACAGGTCGCTATCAAAACAAGAAGTTGCTTTTTAGGGACAGTCGCTCTTAAGTGTATCACCCTTCTTCTGTCTGTGTTTTCAGGTTTAACAAGGAGAAACTTCACTCCCTTGTGACAGAAAGATGTTACCCTGTAAGTTCTCTCTCCTTCAGGCAGTTATTGTCACCATCACCAGTACACTTGCTTAACTGTTATTGTTTATACAATACACAGGCTATTTATTTCATCATGTATATTTATCCTCAGTTCTATTTGCACTGATACAATCCCTATGTTATCATGTCATGAAAATTGCTGCTGCTGCAAATTGTGTGTGTGTGTGTGTGTGTGTGTGTGTGTGTGTGTGTGTGTGTGTGTGGTTGCACTTTAGGGTTGTGCGGTATATAGGTTTCTGTACCGTACTGGGGTATGCGATGTTACCAGAAGTGTACACATGACGCTCTGTTTTTAAACACTCAAAACAATTTAGGCAACAGGGCTCTTGATCCTGGAGGGAGTTGAATGTCTCTGCTGTAAGCAAGAAGCTTGATCTTGATGACATCTAGCCAGTTAGCAAACCAAATGCATAGCTGCAGCCCTGACTTGGGTATCATTTCTTTGACATTTCTTAGTTATAAGTAGTGGGCTAGCACATACCGACCTCACATGGGCCCAAGCCTATTGTACAGAATTAACCAGGTATTTTACAAAGAAATAGTATGATCAAATGTTAATTATACTTGTAACCTATGTTATAACCTACAAGTTACTTGTTGTGTTTTGTCTTTGGGATGCTCTTTTAGCTTAGATGGCATTAGCTCACTGTCTGTCCATCCTGTGCAGGAGATGGTGAGGGGGAACCGCTACAAGACGCTGCGGTGGCATTTCGTGGAGTCCCTGGAGCCGCCCAAGGTGGTGCACGCCCGCTGCCCAGACATGGTCAGCAAAGGCAACTTGTATGGGCAGGTTACGGTGCGCATGCACTCCAGACAGGTGAGACAGACAGTCGCAAACACACGGTCTGTCACTCCGCAAATGGTCGTCGTCATGTTTGAATACTGTTACGACGAGCCTTTAAACAAGTATATAACACACAGGTTGGGTACTATGGAATCCCACATTTTGAAACGTTAAAAGGAGACAATGGCGCTATGCTTAGCTTTAGCTATAAGGGTCTGCATTTATTTATAGACTCAAACATTCACATTGCATTAGCATAGTAGTAATGAGTGAACCAATTAGTAATGAGGGTACCAATTACTAATGTGAACCAATTTAGTAATGAGTGAACCAATTTAGTAATGAGTGAACCAATTCTCTCTTAACTCATTCTCCCCCTGACCCCTGAATCTGTTCCACTCTTATGGCTGAATGTAACCACTCTGTTTACATCATCGTTTCACCATTATCCTCAGTAAGGGTTGTGTTACCTGAATTAACATCATTCCTAAATGGTTAACTTGTGTGTTCTGGTGGCTAGACCCTGGCTGTCTACGACCGCTTCGGCAGACTGATGATGGGGAGCGAAGAGGAGCCCAGGGATGTGCTGGAGTACCTGGTTCTGGAGAGGCACCTCGTCAACCCATACGGCATGTGGAGGTTACATGGCAAGATAGTACCAGCCTGGGCCCCAGTGAAGGAACCCATCGTCAAGGTGACCTTTCATAGGAGTCTATAGCAAGTTTACTGATTTTTAAAGGGGCATGTCACAAATGAATGTGGTTAAAAAGTGGTGATGTGCCCCTTTAACACTGTTTACCAAAGGGTTGATTAGAAAATAATTAGATGACTAATAAAATTCCTGAATACATTTTCAGTTCATTACTTGAACGGATTTTAAATGATTTTTAATGTAATGAATCTCTGTTATTTACCATCTGTTTTGTCTCAGACAGTTTTAGAACTGGCCTTAGATTTCTCAGTAACTTGTATGGTACACAAAAGCGAATATGAGAGGCCATTTGTCTGTGGTTGTAATTCCTGCTCACTGGCTTTGATTTCTTCTGTTTCAGACTGTTATGATCCCTGGCCCGGAGCTCAAGCCAGGCGAGGAATTTGAAGAGCTCAACTATGAAGTGCCCAAGCCTAAGGCTGTGCAGTGGCACAAATAGACCACAGTTGGGAGCTGTAATTCTGGGCCAACACATATGTTCTCATTTTTTTCAGAAACCATGAAGCTACATTTAGTTTTCTGCCTTTTTATATAAAAATACACTGTTTGCTACACCTTACACTTGTATATCTCAAACACTTCAAATAATCCACATTGTCCAGATCTGTAGAGATTGTATGGTTTATTTCAATGGTGAATATATAACATGTTAATTTAAAAAATACAAAAATAAAATGTCCCATCTCTTTTTTTCATACCTTTTTGGATTTCAGTGAATGTACATTTATATCAGAATAATCTGTATTTTTCATCGGCAATACATACAAAAATAACTGAAATCAACAGAAATACTTTTCAACATGCATACAAAAAGGATGTATTTGTGTAATGATGATGGTATTTGATTCTATTTAACAAAAAATACATTGCACATCCATTCAAACACTTTACATGCATAAAAAAAACACTCACAAAACGAAGTTGGTCCATTGCGGATAACAGGAGGCAAAGCATGAAGACGATCTCACCACTGCACAAAATGTTCATTTTCACTGAATGAGGAGATATATGGATGGATGGATATATTTGGTAGATAAAGCATGGAAATGGTGAATAAATCAATGACAAGGGCCTTATGTACAGTTTTAATGGGACTATACTGAGGTGCAGTTGTTTTTAGGGCAACTGTTTCCAAGTTGAGTTGTATGTTTAAAATAAAGAATGTGAAAAAAGTTTTGGTCATGCATCCTCAAAATGCATACACATATTTATTTTAAATATGTATTATTCCGCTAATAAAATTGCTATTGTAAATTATTCAAAATAACAGAGCTCAATCAGTATTGAATTAGAACAATTTTAAGTTATCTTAAAGTTCGATGTGTTATATTATTAAAATTAGCACTGTGCCTGTAGGGACGTGATCATGTTGTTGATCTACAGGACTTTTTTAAATTTTTTTATTTTACCTTTACCTTTATTTAACCAGGCAAGTCAGTTAAGAACACATTCTTATTTTCAATGATGGCCTGGGAACAGTGGGTTAACTGCCTGTTCAGGGGCAGAACGACAGATTTGTACCTTGTCAGCTCGGGGGTTTGAACTCGCAACCTTCTGGTTACTAGTCCAACGCTCTAGCCACTAGGCTACGCTGCCGCCCCTGATATTAAATTTGATGTCCTTGTAGCCACGACTGTCTAATTGACACAATTGACTTTGAAAAAGCACAGATTTATATTACAGCTGGAAAGCTGTCCTTAACGTGTTTGGAATGTGTTTATAGCAGGCAACAAAAAGGACATGCATCACCACCATTGTAATCAGTGATTCCCAAAAATGCTGGATGTGCTTCCCAGTTAAACTGAAGGAGCACTGGTCTAGTGTAGATTATTTCCCCTTGTGTCTATAAGGAGTTATCGCCAGCTTCGTAAGGCTCGGGCTGTTATTTTTTAAAACGCGTTGTCAACCTTTTACAGCCATGGCGATGGGGTTTTAATTGTGTGATTACAGAAGAGCACATTGTCACTTATAAACACACAAAGAGACACAAAACAATATTCATTATCTAAAATTGGGTCAAAGTGGAAAGAAGAAGAGGGACTGCATCCAGATACTTCCTCTGATTGAGAACCTGGGAGGGGGGTGTACCTCTGGTGGGCAGAGCATTTGCAGATCCTGGCCCAGGGGTGTATTGCTTGTGAAGCAGTGTCTTTCTGGGGAGTGTTATGGATGGACAGTCCAGGGCGCCTTTGCTACATTCAGGTGTGCAGAGGTCATGTCCGATTCATTACCCCCCCTGCTATAGGACATCTTTGCACAGTGACCCAGTCAGTGAATCAGGTGTAACCACCCACTGAGAAATTCTTGTTCCAGCCAGTAACTGACAGGCCTGGCATTTACAAGTCGGATGGGAAGACGAAGGCTTCTGCAGCACTTTCGGCATCGTCTTCCTCCTCTTCCTCTTCAGGAATGTTTTCAGGATCCCATGTAAAAATGTCAGAGTTATTGTCGTGTTCTGTGATGGATGAGGGGGATGATGGTGGTTTGGTCTCTTCCATCTCCCAAGGGCACATAGCATCATGCCGAGCCAGGGGCACGTTAGCTTTGGCTGCCTCTGCCCCCTGCGTGCTGCCGGCTGCAGGTTCTGCAGCGTCACCCTGTTCCATAGGGAGTGCACCCTGGGTCTCTGTGACGTCCTGTCTGCCACTGGCAAGGATAGTTTCCTCTTTCTCTGCAGATGTTTCTGGTTCATCAGTTTCCCATGAGCAAACGTCTTCTCGGACACTTTCTTGCTTTTTTATCTTCTCTGGTTCTATAGGATCCCTGGTCTCCCATGGACAAATGTCTGCCTTGGTGCTGTCCTGGATTTGAGTATTTTCTGACTCTTCAGCTGGACCAGTTTCCCATACACAAACATCTGCCTGAACACTGTCTTGCTTTTTCATCTTTTCTGGTTCTTCGGGGACATCAGTGTCCCAAGGACAAATATTAACTCGAACACTGTCTCGTCTTTTCTCTTTTTGTGTTTCCTTGGAGATATCTGCTTCAGTATTGTCTTGTCCATTTGTCTTGTCAGTCTCTCCAGGTTCCCAAGGACAAACATCAACTTTGACACCATCTTTCTCCTCTGTCTTTTTTGGCTCCTCAGTTTCCCATGGACCAACGTCCGTTTGAGTGCCATCTCGTCTTTTTGTCTTGTCTGGCTCATCATTTGCCCCAGTTTCCCAAGGACAAACATCTGCTAGAAGGCTGTCTTGTCTTTTAGTCTTTCCTGTTTCTATGGAGACAATAGCCGGACTGCTGTCTTGCTGCTCTGTTTTCTCTGGTTTCTCTGTCTCCCAAGGACAAATATTTACTCGGATGCTGTCAGTCTTTTTTGGATCAGCTTGAGTTCTGCCTTGAGTTTCCCAAGGACAAACATTTGTACAAGGGCTGTCTTTTCCATCTGTCTTTTCTTGGTCACCAATGTCCCATGGACAAATGTCTGTTTTTGCCACAGTGGTCTCCTGGGAAAATGATCTTTTGGTGATCTTTATGGTTATGGGTGGCATTGTACTCTCCTCTTCCCAGGGACAAAGTACTGTCAAATCTTTCTGTGGGTCAGGGAATTCCCATGGACATGCTTTTGCTAATGGGACACTTAGTTTTTCAGATGCAGATTTAGCTTGCTCTGTGCTTTTTGTTTGTACATCTTGTTTCCCCATGCTTGCCGTGTCTGTTAGTTCCCAAGGACAGACATTCTCCCGTTCACCGTCTTGGGATTTTGGTGTCTCTTCAGATTCCCATGGACAGACATTGGCATGTATTGTCTCCTGACATTTTGGTGGCGCATTACGTAATCCCTTGTCCTCCTGTGGATTAACATTTTCATAAATTATCGGCACCTTTACTTTTTCAGGGAAGGAATCCCCCACATCCCAAGGGCAGACATCAACCCGTACACTCTTTTGGGGTTTCAGGCCGTGAGAAATCTGTGGGGTTTCATCAGTTTCCCAAGGACATACATCTGTTGCTTTCTTGTTCAGACCCTCTGGTTTCTTCTCAGACTGTTTGGACGCTGAGGTAATTGGGATGGCGGAAACATCAGCTTCCCAAGGGCATACATCTCCCCGGACACTCTCCTGTCTTTTAAATACTCCTTCTGATTCCCAAGGACATACACTGACACATGCAGGCGCCTTTGTATCCTCCTCTGGTTCCTCCACCTCCCATGGGCAGATGTCTGCTGTGGTGCTCTGTTGTCTCTGTGGGGCCTGCTGGGAGGAAGCAGGAACATCCCATGGGCAAATCTCTGATTGGGAAAAACCCAGAGCAGGCCTAATTTGGCTACCTCTTCTGTGAGTGGAAGGAGTCTTAGCTGTGCTATGTGCAGTGTTTTCCCTTGAGATGAACACGTTTTCATACACACTGTCCTTTTGCATGTCCTCTGAGTCCCAGGGATAGACAGTGGACTGTACAACCACTATTCTCCTAGGACTTCTTTCAGAGGAATCAATTGAGGACAGTCTGATTGCAGCCTGTTTCACGAGGACAGGTTTCACATCTCCTGTTGTCATACTTCTTTTTTGCTGTGTCCTCTTGTCTACGCTTGAAACACCACATTTCCTCTCCAAGTTTGAAACACTTCGCGATTTTGCTTCCGCGCTTGAAGTGCTTGGCGTTTTTAATTTTAATGCTGCGATGACGGCGATGGCGGCAACACTCCCCTGGGTCTTTCGTGGTATTGAGTCCTGTTTCTTTACCGTATCTCCTGCTGTCTCCTTTTTGGCCTTTTCCTTGATGCCTGCATCCACAGATCCTACGAAAGATTTGACAGAGAGCCATTTCTGGGTGGAAGTGCGGAAGGAGAAGACCCGCATGTCGTTTGCGGCCTTTGGGGACCCAGGTACACTAGTGGAGATGGGAGCCTGGGGTCTCGGGGACTCACAATCTGCCTCTCCGACTTGTGAATCCCCAGCAGGACTTTCTGCTGGGTTAGGAACTGGTAAATGGTCCCAGGGGCAAATATGTTTCAGTATTGGTGATGATATACTCTCTGGGCTCTGTGGTTCTTCCTCGGAGGGAGCAAAGGTAACGTGCTGGTTCTTATTGGCAGGGCGTTCCTCCGCCAGCTCCCAGGGACACACTTCGGCCTTGTCATAGGACTGGGATTGCACAAGGGCACTTGAGGTCTGGTCCTTGATAGCGATATCCTGTTGGGACTGCCTTTGCTCGCCTGGAGTATTTCTGCCTACCCGGTAGGTGTCTTCCAGACTGTGGGCTTTACTGGACGCTAAACTCAGTGACTTGTGTAGCTTTGTAGGTCCAGGAAGCAGGAGATTGTTATCGACTGTAAGGTTTTGGGCACTGGCTGACTTACAGACCAATGGTGCGATATCCAGCGAGTCGGTCTCAGAGCGCTGTGAGCATCTCTTAGCTAGATTCGCCCTTAACATGGTGTCGTGCAAGGAGGGGTCTTTATCGGTTACATAGTCATAGTCACTTTGAGATTTACGCAGCACCGGTGAAGGCTGCTTTATTGGTTCATCTTTGTAATTTATGCTAAAAGTATCTGGCGCTCTCTTACAGGACTCGGAGTGCATAACATCCCTGCTGCCCAGGTTGACCTCTTTGCCGTCACGGCTGCACTGTCGGCTCATGGACTCTGGGATCTCAGTGATACGCTTTATGATGGACCGGCCCAGCCCGCGCCGAGAGATGCGCTTCTTCTGCAGGTGGGGGTTGTTTGCTGTCATCTTCTTGGTCTTGTGGACCTCCAATTGACCATACAATTTCTTCAGCTCATCCTGGTGCAGGTCAAAAGGAAGAGAGAAGGAAGGATAAAGGGAATTAGGGAGGGTATTGGTATGAGTGAGCAGAGGGAAAACCATTGGGAACAGTAAGTTGGGGAAGAGTTATTGTTAAGGACAAGGAGAGCAAGAAGAGAAGGGGCAGGCGGAGGAGAAAACAGGTCAGGTCTATGCCAGGCCACCTATTGTGAAATACACACAGGTTTATAATAAGTTTATAATGAAAGTCGAATTGGTTTTAAATTAGTATAAAGTAATCCTACAAATGGTTATAGCAGTAATTCAATGTTTATAATTGTTTTATTTTACTAATGTTTAAATTCTATTTAATAATTTCTTCCCGTCTTGGCCTAGACAGTGCCTGAATAGAAATGGTTACTTAGTAAGGGTCCAGGGCAGAAAGGGAGTTTACCCGAATGTCATCGGGGTCCAAGCTGTGGTCACTCCAAACTGCTGAGGTAAAACTGCTGTTGAGGTACGAGCCGGATCGCCGCAAGTCCACCTCATCCTCATACACCTCCTCTGCAATCTCCTCTTTCCCCGCCCTCGACACATGGAGGAACTACAGAATACACACAGAGAGTAGTTATTATGTGTCAGAGACAGGTTTATACTTACATTGCTTGTGGAAGAAAATGGCCATGTACCTTGGGTATGAAGAGCAGGGCAAGTGTCACAGTGATAGTGACGTGCGTATGGGTGAAGAACAGCAACAGCATCCAGTCAGGATGCAGAGAGGGCATGACAAACCTAAGGAAAATATAAAACAGGAAGACATACAATATGCGTTTCTCGTGGTGGATAAGCATGTTTTATCCAATGATGTATATAAACCCTGGATTGCTGATGCTATGTATTGGCCAATCAGAGGCTTTGAAGCCACCGGTCAGCCATATTGGCACTCCCCAGAAGAAGCAGTCCTCCATAGGAATTAAATGTTTCAAGGGACAAAATTACATGAATTTAGGTATTTTTTGTTGTAGTGGGAACAGTAACAGAACTTTATAAAAATTATAATTTATTAAGGAACATGTTATTTATTTATTTTATTTTTTAAATGTTTAGCTCACATAATATAATTGAAAGTATGCATTGTGTCTGTAATAAAATAAACGTATTGTACAAAAGACATGAATAAATACATTTCTACAGCTTTCAAAATATTTTTCACAACGGTGGGGGAGTGCCAAGATGGAGGTGCAGTGGCTTCAAAACAGCGCCCCCTGTCACTCATCTAGTGTAGGCCTATATACTATAAATCATTGGCTTTATCCCGGTTTACTGCCTCTGTTTAGAGCCGAGGATCATGTACGCTTGGTTACCGTAGCAGGTGGAACATGGAGGATAGCAGCAGCTCGTTGTGTATGGCGATACCTATGTAGCGAGGCTCGTGGAAGGCTGAGGGCACTGGCTTCACAGCACTGCACAGTAAACTGCCCCAGCACAGAAACATCAGCTCGGCTGAGTCAGACAAAGAGACAGGCATAACGTTTATACTCTTCTCATACACAAGTAGTGTCAGGCAGTAATGTGTTATTTTGTCTGGGTTGTTGAGCTCAAAATCATGTTTGTAAATGGATTTTTACCTCTGACCTCAATCAGGAATGTGATTTGTAGCCAGACAGAAAAAGCCAAATCGATAACAGTAACATTCACTGGATTTTTGGTTTTGGTCAATAGGTCTACACAAGAATGCCCGTGTGCTGGAGTTTATCTTTTAAATATAGATTATTTTCTCTGTATCACCTGGAAAACACCAACAACCCTCTTTTTCAATTAGATTTATCCACTCACCCACGGCCATCATGTAGTCCCAGCGGTCTAGGTCACAGAGGCTGAAGCCCTGACCATCCGACGTGGTCGTTATGATCAGTAACGGAACGTTGCGGTCACGGTTCTGTAGAACGCCCGCGGTCCACGCACACAGGAACCAGCTGACGGTCACAACCATGACTCCCAGCAACCTCAGCAGGTGTATGCTGGACATGTAGGGCACTCTCTGGGCTGTGCGTGACAGGAACACCTTGAGAACCCTGTATGTGTGGGAAGTTGACTTGATGTTACTCGTTACTCCTCAGAGATAAACATACACAGACACTTTTTTGACACATTTTGAATTACATTACAGCATACAAACTGATCTGAGTTCAGGGAAAGAGCTCACAACATATTGATCGACCTGACTATAGAGAGGGGATACCCGTGCGGTGATACTGACGATAAGTGAGATGTAGTAGTGAGAGAGTGCGGTAGTACAGACCTATATATCTTCAGTGTTACCGTTCCATAGACGATGGCAAAGCCCAGAAGTCGCACCCAGCGAAGCAGGATGCATCGGAAGGTGCTGGGCTTGAAGTACATGATGAAAACCTGAGGGGGAGAGATAGATAGAGAGAGGCATTAGCAGATGATCTATCACGCAAAATCACTCCTGTGAGCTTAGTTTACCTTGTCTTTGTAGTTACAATAGGTAACAGGCTTTGTGGATAAAAATAATACAGGACCATAATTGATTAGAATGTGTTTAAATAGAACATTTCTACCTTCCTCAGTGGAGAGACACATTATGCACTTATGCACTGAGTAATCAGGAACGTGTACAGAAATGCGCAGTGGACAGGACTGTGTGTGTACATGAGTGGATTTGTATGTGTGCTCTAGGTCGGTGACCGCCGCAACAGTAGATCAAATGGTTGGAGGGCTAAAGGGGGCGATGTGTGACCCCCCCAGGTGATGCCCTACAGAGATGAGAGAGCCTGTCCCTCGGTTGCCCTTTCGTCTGGGCCAACGCTCCACAGTTACAGCAGATTGAAAGGAATTTCACCTTTGTGTCGGCCTTTTAGCGTCTGAATCCCCCATATGTGTTTCTTTAGTGCATCTGTGATAGCGTAGTGAAGTGAGAACACAGCAAAGCTCCTCCGTTTTGAACGGAGGAAGGGAACACATTAATATGTGTATATCGCACATATGTAACTCAACCTTGTGTTCTAGCGAGCGAAGTAATATGATCACATGCCCACATCATTTACCATTGGCTTGAACGGGATACTTTGATCAATGATTCAGGGTAGATACATGTGTGAGTGAGTTGTGCAACTGTCAAGTACTCCCGCCGAAGTCGGTCCCTCTCCTTCTTCAGGCGACGTTTGGCGGTCGAAGTCACCGGTCTTCTAGCCGTCGCCGCTCCACCTTTCATTTTCCATTTGTTTTGTCGTGTTTTTCCGCACACCTGGTTGACATCCCCTCATTACTCTATGTGTAGATTATCCTCTGTTCCCCCCATGTCTGAGTGTGGTTTTGTTCATTCGTTACGTGCGTGACGCTTCAGGCTGGTTTTGCGCCGGGTATTGTTGTAACCCGTGGTTTTGTTATTTTGTACCTATTTGTGTGATTTGTGCCCTATCGTTTTTTTTCCTTTGGCCGGAGTGTTGTGACACAGTTGCGTCTGGCTGTTTTCCTCTGCCTGATTAAAGTGTGCCTGTTCACTCATCTCTGCTCTCCTGCACCTGACTACCTTCGACCAGTTGCGCACACTCTGACAGCAACGACTACTTAATTGGGATAATGAATCACACAAGTGATTGATAACCTATTGCCGGCCATCGAGTAAAGCAGAGTTATGCAACGAATACATTGGCTGCTACCCAACTGGCACCCGATTCCCTATATAGTGCGCTACTTTTGACCAGGGTCTATACGGGTGCCTTTGGGATGCAACCTTCCCCCTCCCCACCACCAATCTAAATCCTCCATTACGATATAATCCCCAACCCAACGCAGTGATCTGAAAAGAGCGCTCTTATCTTCACACTCACTCACTCGCTCATATATTATCTCACTCACCGGGAAGTACAGGAGCAGAGAGCCAAACAGGATGGTCTCCAAAAGCAGGAGACCCGATGCCCGAATCCTCTATAGGGGAGGTGAGATAGACAGATGGAAGGGGGAAAGGTGAGATGGAGGGAGGGTAGAGAGGAGGGATGGATGTGGGGGAGAGGGAAGGTGAGGGGGAGAGATGGGGGAGGGCAGAGAAGAGGGAAGGTAGAGGTCAATGGCGAGAAGGATGCAGTTGATGAGGGTGGAGAGGGAAGGGGTGGATGAGGGAGAGAGAGGTGGAAATGGAGATTGAAAGTGAGGGGAGGGAGGGGGAGAGAGAGGAATTGAGGAAACGTGATTGGTCCAGTATGATGTGCTTATCTTATAGTGCTTTGATTTCCGATGTCTCTGTGGACCATCGCTGCTCCGTGTTTAACCATTTAACTCTACATGTGTTGATGTATGCAGAGACTAGGTCCGTGGAGCACTATCTTAGAGAGGAAGAATGGCCAGGGGGAGGTACAATTATACTAATTCCCCTGCTGTAATGCGATGATACATGAAGATATACAGGTAACTGACAAAATAAAGGAAACACTTGAGCAAATGAGGGGTACAAGTACATTACTGTTCAACAATTTGGGGTCAGTTAGAAATGTCCTTGTTTTTTTAAATAAAAGCACATTTATTTTTTGTCCATTAAAATAACATCAAATTGATCAGAAATACAGTGAAGACGTTGTTAATGTTGTAAATGACTATTGTAGCTCGAAACGGCTGATTTTTAATGGGATGTCTACATAGGTGTACAGAGGCCCATTATCAGCAACCATCACTCCTGTGTTCCAATGGCACGTTGAGCTAGCTAATCCACGTTTATCATTTAAAAAGGCTAATTGATCATTAGAAAACCCTTTTCCAATTATGTTAGCACAGCTGAAAACTATTGTGCTGTTTAAAGAAGCAATAAAACTGGGCTTCTTTAGACTAGTTGAGCATCTGGAGCATTAGTATTTGTGGGTTCGATTACAGGCTCAAAATGGCCAGAAACAAATAACTTTCTTCTGAAACTCGTCAGCCTATGCTTGTTCTGAAAAATGAAGGCTATTCCATGTAAGAAATTGCCAAGAAACTGAAGATCTTGTACAACGCTGTGTACCACTCCCTTCACAGAACAGAGCAAACTGGCTCTAACCAGAATAGAAAGAGGAGTGGGAGGCCCCGGTGCACAACTGAGCAAGAGGACAAGCACATTAGAGTGTCTAGTTTGAGAAACAGACTCCTCACAGGTCCTCAACTGGCAGCTTCATTAAATAGTACCCGCATTCCATCATGCTTGCATAAAATGCCCAGTTGGCCATTAGTTTGGTTACCATGGCGAGAAGAGATCTCAGTGACTTTGAAAGAGGGGTATCAAAGGAGTATAGGGGGTTTAAAGTGTGTGTGTGTGTGTGTGTGTGTGTGTGTGTGTGTGTGTGTGTGTGTGTGTGTGTGTGTGTGTGTGTGTGTGTGTGTGTGTGTGTGTGTGTGTGTGTGTGTGTGTGTGTGTGTGTGTGTGTGTGTGTCTCAGTCACCAGATCTCAACCCAATTGAACACTTATGGGAGATTCTGGCACGGCGCCTGAGACAGCGTTTTCCATCAACAAAACACCAGATTATGGAATTTCTCATGGAAGAATGGTGTCGCATTCCTCCAATAGAGTTTCAGACACTTGTAGAATCTATGCCAAGGTGCATTGAAGCTGTTCTGGCGGCTCGTGGTGGCCCAACGCCCTATTAAGACACTTTATGTTGCCAATTCCCTTTATTTTGGCAGTTACCTGTATGTTGGCCTTACTGTATCTGATATTGGATAAATGTATTCATTCGTAAGCTGTCACATAGAACATGGCTTAAGATGTTCAATTCATGTTAACACTCAGGGCTCATATTCAGAAAGATTCTTAGAGTAGTGCTGATATAGAATCAATTTGGCCTTATAGATCGTGGTGAATAATATTATATGGACAGGGCGGACCTGATCCTAGATCAGCACTCCTACTTTGAGACGTTTTTTAAATTCAAGCTCAGAGCCCTGAGTTAGGTATTTCCACGTTTCTTATCTAGAGTGACAACGACTATGATGAGTAATGACAGAAGACGTCAAGATGACTAGATTAGCTATGATAGAGCCACAGAGCAGAGTTTCAACATATTCTATATGCAAGGAAGCTAGCACTGACAGTGTTTCAAAAGAATGAGGGAACAACTTAATTGTTACTTTTAGCAGAGCTTCATATCAATTTCCTTCTAATTATCGACTCAAGTAGCACTGCGAATAAACATTGAAACTTGAAGACTAGTGAGATCTTCATGATGAAACCGAACAGTTAACCATCAATGATGGCTTGTTGTAGAAGTTGCCCCTAACCACAGATCTAGAATCATATTTCTCTACCATTAACCTTAACTGTTAGAGTTACTCCAGAGGTGTATTGATTACGCACCACACGGAAGAAAGCATAATGCAACAGCGAGGGACTACCTTAACTTGTCCAACAAGAAGCACTCATTTAAATGTTCCGTTGCGATACATTTTGCTACAGTGTACCCTAATGAATATGACCCTATCACCCACTAGAACTCACTCACCCTGCTGCATCGGAACTGGTAGGCCACCAGCATGCTGATGAACACCAGCAGCATGAAGAAGCCCTGGACGGCCAGCACCCCGGCTCTGAGGAACCAGTCCTCCTCTACCCAACAGGGAGAGCCGTCCTCGCAGCGCCTGCAGCCCGGCCAACAGGGGAGACAGATGGGCAGGGCCGGGTAACACACGCCACCCCCCTCCCCACCGCTGCCGTTCAGGGCACCACCTTCTGTATTAGACACGCACGGGGATAGAAACAAAGACAGCTGGACAGTGACGACAATTCATCTTTAAGTATTGTCTTAGAGCTGTCTTTGGCTTACAAGTCAAAAGATTACATCACATTGACCAGGGTCTTATATAAAGTAAAGTTCTGAGACAAACATTGAATAGAAATGTTCTTGATTATTTGAATGCATCCCAAACGGCACCCATTTCCCCACAGGGTGCACTAGCCTGTGGACTCTGGTCAAAAGTAGTGTACTATAAAGGGAATAGGGTGCCATTTAGGATGCACCCCGTGTGTCTACTTTACCGTCCATTGGGGGGCTGTAGTATCCCTCTTTGCAGCGACAGCAGTACTGGCCCAATCTGAATCCCTGGCCTGTGATTGGCTCACACTGGAAGGTAGTAAAAGCAGTGGGGATTAAAGTTCACATCATAGTACAAGGACAAGGGTAGTTTGGATTTTGCTCAATCATTGTCCCTGATTGATACCAAGGATGAATAGGGTCCGTGAGGTGTCGAGTTTGACATGTCTGTATTAGGAGGACTTTATCATTATTGCAATATCCCCACTCCACACCTGAAAGGGGAGCTCCTAGAGGAATGAAAAACAATTCAATTGCAAGTAATAGTTTTTCTTTGGCATATCTGCAATGTTTCCATCTGTAAACAGCTGTGGACGTCAGAAAAACCAACACAACCAAGGCATCATTATCTGCTGCTGCTGCTGTAATATCAGCATTTCTGTGTGAAAATGGCCCAAAAAACATTTTTCTCTTGTTATGATAAATAGGGCTTTGCTGGTATGAATTGTTACAGTTAGGTGACTGTATTTGCCTATGCCTGATTGGTCTGACATGCTTGGCTGTTCTCGAGTTAATGGAGATGGAGTGTGTTCCATATGTTCTCTCAGCCAGCCTGGTGTTAGTTTCTCCACCATGATGGCTCCCAGCACAGCTGCACTCAGTCAAGGAAACAGCCATTTGGACGTTCGCCTCTCGCCTCTGTGTTAATCTAAGTTAAAACCTAAATGGATATGTAATGCTTCGCTACCAAGAGCATTATCCCTTTTCTACCAGTGAAATCCCATATGCACACACACACACACACACACACACACACACACACACACACACACACACACACACACACACACACACACACACACACACACACACACACACACACACACACACACACACACACACACACACACACACACACACACACACACACACACGTCTACCTTCAAGTACATGTCCAATCCCACATCAGGTATTGACAGACCTAATTGCTTGTTCAAAGTAGCAACGGTCATCTAAACTGTTAAAAGGTTTCAAAACTATTATAATAAATGCAACAGTTGGACAATGGATGACGATACTCCAAACGTTTTGAGTTTGTATAATCCGTGAGATATTGACTGAATTACAGTTCAGGGATTTTGGTGGGAATTCAGGTATTCCATTTTATAGTCAAATTTCACTTTTCTTTCTTAGAATGCACTCATTCATATACATTTACTTATTGTATCAGGTATATTTTATTATTATATGTACCTAATTTGCATAAATACACCAGACGTATTTGCCGATATGAATAAATTAACACAAAGGGGAGGAACAGGGCTGCAACCACCAGACACTTGCTCTGTCAACCCTACCTGCACTGTCCGCCTCATTTATTACTGTTGTTGTCACGTTCTCTTGCATAATTCAACAAGTGTGATAATAGCAAGATACCCTTAGATGAAAAAGAAACACGATTGGCTCGAGATTACACCTACAGTATCTAAACATACTTTACATTGTTGGCGAGATCAGACATAATATCACTATAATCCGAGTGTTCATTTTCTGAAGTTGGTTTCACTTCAGCGCATCTAATTTGTAAACATTTCAACTGTATTAAATTATTACTTTTTTCAATTCCACGAAAAATGAACACCCATCAAAATGTTATTTTCCTTCTCTTTCTTGTGATGTAAGCGTCGAGACGGTGTGTTAAATCCCTGACGAAGCTTTAGCGATTAATTTAGATTCAACAGAAAGACAATGTATCCCATTGAGCCCATGACAGCCATTGCCGGGGTGTGTTTGACAGGTCAGAACAAACATTTCCACGGTCGTAACGTTAACGGGGGAAACACGACAGGCACAAGCAAGAGTATGAAAGAGTCGGGGGATTCAAATGAAAAGTATCAATCCAGCGAGAATTAAGTGACAAGTGGATTTTCACCCCTCAAACACAGGAAATAGATGCCTGAAAAGGACAAATCCTCAGGTGGGCGGGGTAAACGCGTTTCTACTTAAAGGGTTAAATATTTGTTTGTTCCATGGATTTAACTGAACTCAGGCAATTTAATTCTCAGATGGAGATGGCATACATAGCAAGTAATTAATAAGTCAGCCGGTTGGTAGACATAGCATGGACCTGCGCTTTAAAGCCTCATGATGTACATATCAAGCTCACTCCAGAGGCGTATTTGCTCTATGGCTTGACTCTTACTGAGTGTCTTATCTAATATGGTTCATTGTTTTTTTATTGCATTATGACATTTTGATTTGAGAGAGGTGTTTTTTATTTTTCTTAGTTGACTGTTATATGAATTTACAATTGACTTGGTGAGTAATTTGTATGTAACACACACACACACACACACACACACACACACACACACACACACACACACACACACACACACACACACACACACACACACACACACACACACAAGTGAAAGTGAAAGACACATCTGTTTGCCCTTTGAAAAAAACTGATAAAGGTATCAAATCACTTGATTTAAGTGTAGCTAGACCATACAATCATGTAGATTAAATACAGTATTACATTATTTTAAAAAAATATGGTTTTAATGCAAGTCATCGCTTCCCCTTTTAAAAGAGGCCTTAGCCCACAATTCAACATGAATCAATGAACTCCTTTTGTAGGAAATGAAATAATCTCTAATAAAACATCCCATTCTACCTGGAAATCAATCTCTCTCTTGTTCCACCTCTGACCTGTCTCTGGATGTTCCATGAGGGGACAGGATGAGACTAGAGAGGGGATGATGCTGATGAGATTGGGATATGGGCGTGCTCCTGTGTTCTGTTTCTGCCTGTCAGATGAGTGATGGGTGCATGGGGATTGGGGGAAGGTTGTCGTTCATGGCTGGATTATCATCTTAATCCTGCAGATCATCCCTCCGCCACCCAGCACAGCTATCTTTAAACAGAAGGGCGGGATGAGAGGGAGAGGATTGTGTCGGAAAGGACAGATGATGATCAAACAAGAGAAGGGGAATAAATTGGGGGCGAAGGTAAAGGAGGAGCAGAGAAGGACAACTATGAATGGATGAGGGGTTGAGTGGAGGATAAACATGTAAATGAAGTAACAGGTGAAGGATGGAGATGGAGAGAGAGAGTAACGCTATTTAAAGCGGTTCGGGTTGACGAATGCATTTATATGAATCATATGATGTCACAATACCCACTACTACTACTTAAATACTGCCTATATGGTGACTTACAAAAGTGTATAGGTTAGGGTTTGGAGTATTGTAGCTTATTCAACTCAACTCCACCATTTACGATGGAGTTGCGCGGTGACTAGTGTGGATGGCTCAAAAACTGCAGATTTTAGACCCCAAAGAATCACCCGCAATTACACAACGTTGTTCTGTGTAACTGTGGGCTATTCTTTGGGTGATTTAATCAGCAGTTTTTAATCAAATCAAATCAACATTTTATGTGACGTCGGAGCTCCAGTACCCTCAACTCCAATGTAAAATCGTGGAGTTGAGTTTAGCCAGTTAGGGTTTTTTGCCGTCTCTTGTGACAGAGAAGCTGGCCAGCCCACTCCAGGTTTGGTTCTAGGAGATTTAGGGCTCAATTCAATCAGATCCGCTTTTGCAGACATCCGCATAGCGGTTGTTTGGCATTATCGGGGGTGGAAGTGCGTTAGAGCGGTCAAATCCACAAGTCGCTCCTGGCATTATATCTACAGCAGACATTGTCATTGGGTGCATGGAGTTGCATTAAGATAATTCCAGCGCAGCCCTGTTTACAAGTTCCAACACTGGAATGTGAGCTCTACACCTCGATTAGGCTGATAGAAATTCTCATAATTGTGTTGAACGACTTTCAATTTGAACGTAATTATGTATATGTGGGCTACACTTTCTCGTTCTCAACTTCTAATGCAGGGGTTTCACCAACGACGAATTCAGCAGTAGAAGTTGTGCCCCCATTTCATTTTCACCGAGGGCATGCAGAGAAACGGGCGGGGGATGGTGAGAAGGTGAGCGGCGAGAACCCTGCTAGCAGAGCGGTAGAAAAAAAGTTGAGCTCTGCTCTACTTTATAAAAACTTCAATCAAAGCGAAGCATTATCAAGAGAGGGTGTGGCCTTTGGTCAAAACCCACTGTAATGCGGATGGGATGGGTGTGGCTTCGTGGCAATGATCAAGAGCAGCTGCTCACCGATTTGACAGCTCCAACGCTGTCACCGGCTAACGCTTGATCTGATTGAATCTAGGCCTTGGTCAGAGACAAGAGGTTCTGTAACTCTTCAACAACAGTTTGAGGTTCCAGTTATGTTTTTTCCAGGGCTTAAATGTTTTGAGAGTCTCTTTACCTCCATGGTGGTGCGGTTGCACTGGTGTGTGTTGGCAAACCAAGCGTCCCCCGTGGCACACTGGTTCACATCAAAGCCCTGTACGTTTACATCCACACGGATTACACCCCTGGCACAAGAGCGTGGGCACACACACACACACACACACACACACACACACACACACACACACACACACACACACACACACACACACACACACACACACACACACACACACACACACACAAAGAGACACATCCATTTCAGTAAAAGAGAATATCCTGGAAACTAACTGGGCACAAACAAATAGCAAATAGCAACATAAACAACAGGACCTTTTATGGGAACAAATATATTATTATTGTAATTGAATCATCCGTATTCAACTCTATCGCCTGGAGCTTGACATTTTCTCTAGATCAACCTATTTGGCCTTTAAAAGGGCCTTACTTTGAAATGTCAGATCGTATCCAGCAATGGGTAATTCAATCATATCTGCTATTTCAAATGCTTATCAAAGTATCTCCAGTGTGGCTCTCTGGTTACTACTATAGGCCCTAGTACTGCTGGGGCCAGATATTTTTAGAGCCAGGCACGAAACGTGAATTATAGCCTACTGGGGGCAGAAGTAGTGGGTTGGAGCCATCATAGTCCTTGATGATGGTACTAAACGTATCTACCTCAAATGAGGTCATCAGTATGAGACACAGAGAGAGACATGGCCATGCCTTCCGCCTGGCTACTCCAACCTCGGCCAACAGCTCCGCCCCCCCCGTAGTTCCTCACCCAAGCCTCTCCAGGTTCTCCTTTACCCAAATCCAGATAGCAGATGTTCTGAAAGAGCTGCAAAACCTGGACCCGTACAAATCAGCTGGGCTTGACAATCTGGACCCGCTATTTCTGAAACTATCTGCCGCCATTGTCGCAACCCCTATTACCAGCCTGTTCAACCTCTCTTTCATATCGTCTGAGATCCCCAAGGATTGAAAGCTGCCGCAGTCATCCCCTCTTCAAAGGAGGAGACACCCTGGACCCAAACTGCTATAGACCTATATCCATCCTGCCCTGCCTATCTAAGGTCTTCGAAAGCCAAGTCAACAAACAGGTCACTGACCATCTCGAATCCCACCGTACCTTCTCCGCTGTGCAATCTGGTTTCCGAGCCGGTCACGGGTGCACCTCAGCCACACTCAAGGTACTAAATGATATCATAACCGCCATCGATAAAAGACAGTACTGTGCAGCCGTCTTCATCGACCTCGCCAAGGCTTTCGACTCTGTCAATCACCAAATTCTTATCGGCAGACTCAACAGCCTCGGTTTTCGGATGACTGCCTTGCCTGGTTCACCAATTACTTTGCAGACAGAGTTCAGTGTGTCAAATCAGAGGGCATGCTGTCCGGTCCTCTGGCAGTCTCTATGGGGGTGCCACAGGGTTCAATTCTCGGGCCGACTCTTTTCTCTGTATATATCAATGATGTTGCTCTTGCTGCGGGCGATTCCCTGATCCACCTCTACGCAGACGACACCATTCTATATACTTTCGGCCCGTCATTGGACACTGTGCTATCAAACCTCAAACGAGCTTCAATGCCATACAGCACTCCTTCCGTGGCCTCCAACTGCTCTTAAACGCGAGTAAAACCAAATGCATGCTTTTCAACCGATCGCTGCCTGCACCCGCATGCCCGACTAGCATCACCACCCTGGATGGTTCCAACCTTGAATATGTGGACATCTATAAGTACCTAGGTGTCTGGCTAGACTGCAAACTCTCCTTCCAGACTCACATCAAACATCTCCAATCAAAAATCAAATCCAGAGTCGGCTTTCTATTCCGCAACAAAGCCTCCTTCACTCACGCTGCCAAGCTTACCCTAGTAAAACTGACTATCCTACCGATCCTCGACTTCGGCGATGTCATCTACAAAATGGCTTCCAACACTCTACTCAGCAAACTGGATGCAGTCTATCACAGTGCCATCCGTTTTGTCACTAAAGCACCTTATACCACCCACCACTGCGACTTGTATGCTCTAGTCGGCTGGCCCTCACTACATATTCGTCGCCAGACCCACTGGCTCCAGGTCATTTACAAGTCCATGCTAGGTAAAGCTCCGCCTTATCTCAGTTCACTGGTCACGATGGCAACACCCATCCGTAGCACGCGCTCCAGCAGGTGTATCTCACTGATCATCCCTAAAGCCAACACCTCATTTGGCCGCCTTTCGTTCCAGTACTCTGCTGCCTGTGACTGGAACGAATTGCAAAAATCGCTGAAGTTGGAGACTTTTATCTCCCTCACCAACTTCAAACATCAGCTATCCGAGCAGCTAACCGATCGCTGCAGCTGTACATAGTCTATAGGTAAATAGCTCACCCTTTTTCACCTACCTCATTCCCATACTGTTTTTATACTGTTTTTATTTATTTACTTTTCTGCTCTTTTGCACACCAATATCTCTACCTGTACATGCCCATCTGATCATTTATCACTCCAGTGTTAATCTGCAAAATTGTATTATTCGCCTACCTCCTCATGCCTTTTGCACACATTGTATATAGACTGCCCATTTTTTTCTACTGTGTTATTGACTTGCTAATTGTTTACTCCATGTGTAACTCTGTGTTGTCTGTTCACACTGCTATGCTTTATCTTGGCCAGGTCGCAGTTGCAAATGAGAACTTGTTCTCAACTAGCCTACCTGGTTAAATAAAGGTGAAATAAAAATAAAAAAATAAAAAATGGGTAATTCAATCATATCTGCTATTTCAAATGCTTATCAAAGTATCTCCAGTGTGGCTCTCTGGTTACTACTATAGGCCCTAGTACTGCTGGGGCCAGATATTTTTAGAGCCAGGCACGAAACGTGAATTATAGCCTACTGGGGGCAGAAGTAGTGGGTTGGAGCCATCATAGTCCTTGATGATGGTACTAAACGTATCTACCTCAAATGAGGTCATCAGTATGAGACACAGAGAGAGACATGGGTTTGTCCAAATGGCAGCCTATTCCCTATGTCGTGTGCTATTTTTGACCAGGGCCCTCGCCCAACTCACCCTGGTCAAAAGTAGTGCACTATATAGGGAATAGGGTGACACTTGGTCAAAACCTATATAAGCAATAGAGTGCCATTTTAGACACAGCCAGGGCCCTGACTGACCTGAACTCAGGGCTGAGGTCGGGCTTCAGGCCGTAGAAGGAAGTGGATAGGGTGAGCAGCCAGCCCGGCAGGAAGCGGCCGTCCTCACACTCTAGGAATGGCCCGTTGGCCCAGCGCACCCCGCTGCGATTGGTCACGTAGCTATCGCCCTGCCCCCATTTGGGCGTGTCCAGGGTGCTGAGGTCATTGAGGAGGACTCTTTTAGATAGGGCTGAGGTGGGCTGGTTTGAGGAGGCGGGAAACTTGAAACTGCTGAACCAGGTGTCGTCGGGTGCGGGGGCCGGGAGGTGCAGACTTTCCCATTGGCTAGAGAGGTCCTGGAGGAGGATGTTCTGGTACCTGGGGGGGGCAGGGTTCCGGGAGGCGCGGAGCACGAGCTGGGGGGCGGTGGAGGCTGGGTCGGCGTCAAAGGTGAGGAGGGCCTGCCGGATGAGGGGGTCGGCCTCCAGAAGGGCGCGCACCATGGCGTGGTACCACTCCATGTCCTCTCGCACACTGCTCTCTCGCAGGTCGCTGGCCTGGAGGATCATGTTGAGGAAGTTGGCCGTGTTGGCCAGGGCGTCCATGGACGGTCGGAGGGGGCCATAGAACCCTCGCGGCAGGGGGCCGTTCTGACCCGTGAGACTGTACGCCCGGTCGCACTCCACTATCTCCAAGACGGAGTTGTCCCCGCTGTAGAGAAAGGCCTCTGCCGGCGTCCAATCCTCCTCTGGGGCTTCCGAGGGGGTCGTGACCGACCCTGAGGGATCAGGGATGTAGGGGGTGCCCGACTGCCCTGTAGCGCTCACAACGGATGATGTTGGGTCCTCTGACTCGGCTGTAGTCCCCAATTCAGAAACTATGCTAACCTGTGCTGAAAGAAGGGGTGTGAGCAGCAACAAGAGGAGCCAAACAGGGCCCATTCTCAAATCCACTCCCGTTGGGGGGGCCATATAGTAATACCTCCCTCTTTTATAATCTCTAGTCTTGACCTTTTTCAAAATCCTCAAATAAATGTCACATTTTGGCCGAGGCTTGGAAAGCCTCATAAGCCTCTTCTCTCATCTCTCTTTATGTCTCTTCTCCTTCTCTCCAGTTGTAGTCATACAGGCTGAGGTGCTCCAGCAGGTGTCTACTGTAACGACAGGGGGGAGTCGATCATCTGTAGCACTGTCTCAGACACACAACACACCGTGCTCATTTGTGCCTCATAATCACACACTCCTCACACACACAAACACAAACACACACGGATTAAAATCATACTCTCTACCTCTGATGGGAACTGGAGGAATCCGACTTGTGTTCCTGGTTAATCCTGCATGTCGGTGGGAGGGAGAGGGAATTGTTGGGGAAATCCAGTGGCGTTCCCGCTCAATCCCACTACCATTCCCATCATGTCCGCAGTCAATCTGCCTGTCACTCCCATGTTTGTATTCCCGTTTCCCGACGACGGGTCCCCGGTGAGAGCAGCAGCAGAGCAGTGAGAGACAAAACCAACCGAGATTAGAGAGAGAGAGGTGCGCCACACTCCCAGCCCGAAACAAGCGCTAGCGTGTACGACATGAGGAGGCAGAGAGGGAGGAGGGGAGTGAGGGAACAGCCCAATATTGAGGGTCTGAGGCAAGGTGGGGCGGTGAGAGAGAGCAGGTGTAGTAGTGTGTGGAAGGGGAAAGAAAAAGAGCGGCTTTCCTCTGTGTCTCTCTCTCTCTTCTGCACTCCTCCTTCTGTCTGCCTGTTACATTCTTGCTCGCTCCACAGTTCCTCTGTAAAGCATCTCTCGCTCTCACTGTCCACTCTCTCTCTCGCTCTCTCTTTCTGACTGACGGTGATTACCCCTGCTCCTCAACCTCTACCCCCTCTCTCCCTCTCTCTCTTTCTGTGATTCCCCCTCGGTATGCTGCTGGAGATGCTACTGTAACTGTTGTGCCTGTGGAGTGATGAGAGTGCACATCTGTTGGCGGCAGGGACTGCTCTCTATGTCTGCGTGTGTCTTTGTGTGTGTTTTAGTGTGCGTGTGTGTCCGCAGCGCAAAGAGGAGAGAGGATGATGCGGGATGAGGGTTAATCCGCCTGTGTTTGGGCATCCATCAAAATCGTGCGCTCGATGGATTAACCCCTGGTGTTCCAGCGGGGTCAGCCAGGAGAGTGGATGAGGGATCAGGCTGCTCTTTGATCCTCCAGGAATATGTATACAGTGACACACACTGCCAGGGAAGTCAGGGATGCTATAGATATGATGATGCTTTCAGCTGTATGAGGTGTGTTGACAAATAGATTACCGGTGTCTATTTGGCGAAAAAGGTGGAGATAGATTCACATTGAGTGTCGTCATGTGTGGCTATAAAATGGGAATCTCCCTTATCATACGATTCAGTATTCATCATCACTAAGAATGAGGGAAGGAGGGTGTGTGGGAGAGAAGGAGAGAGAGAGGGAGTGTTTGTGTGTGTGAGAGGGAGCGAGAGAGAGAGAGAGAGACACCTCCCACCCCTTCTTATATCTCAGTGATGGAGCAGACAACTCCAGGCTCTGGGTGATGCAGGCACATCCTTGTTTCGGTGCCATGGCAACGGGCTTCTGAGAATTTTCATCCATTCCTGTGGGTCGCCTACCCCCACCCAGGACTGCAGAGCAGGGGAGGTTCTGCAGTGGTGTGGGAAAGACAATGAGGCTGCACAGATGTGTGTGTGTGTGTGTGTGCGTGTATTTAAGTGTGTTCACGTGTGCCTGTGCTTTTACTGTAGGTAGTTGGGAGTTTGTTCATAGTAATACAGAATTAAGCCTGCTTGTAAATGTTGATACCAAATGATCCGTGCATAGTCTGTGTTTATGTATACACCCATTTAAATCTCACAATTGGGACTCAATGGCAATGCAAATCTCACAATCAGGACTCTGTTTAAAATGACCCTTGATAAGCAAGCCATTTCATTGTTGTGCATATGTGCACTTTCAGCCCCTTGTGTTGCCAGCCCTGCCCAACATTACCTGTATAAGCAGCTTTTGAATTAAACATGATCTGTGATCATGATAATGCATTACCTTGCACCATCTCATTGACTTAAATATATGTGTTTACATACTAGCTAGCACTCATCAAGAATGAAATGTCTGTCCATCCATTCTACGATGATCATTTGTATTAAACCGGGCTTCAGTGGGTTTACCATCATTGGTGGCCTGTAGCACCACCTTCTGGTTGAGAGATGTAAATAAAAAATACAATATTTTTTACAACGGATTGAATGAGTCATGATTTATGGGTGAAAACCTTTTGTCATCCTTTGTCTGCAAGGTGGTATTTATTGTATATGACAAGTGGAGGAAATGGATAGCATCCTGAAATCCAAAATGGGGTGTCCAACAAGGGCAGATAGGCATTGCTGAAATGTAGGTTGTCAAGCTCAGGACGGTGCTGCTTGCTCTTGATGGAAGGCTCTAGAATTCCCAAATCATGTCTTATCACTTTAATTGGGGAACAATGAGTGCAGTCTAGGAGGCCACTCCTCTGGATCTAGCAGGCTACAAGTGGAAGTCAAATGATTATGATAGGGGAGGTCGAATTATAAACGCCCATGCATTGATGATTTATCTTTTGCAAATTAATTGATGGACTTTAGATTCTATCCTGTTCTATTCTATGACATTACATTTTACAAGTGACACGTGGATTGCTGAATCACCAGATTTATGTTTTTAAGTGCAGTCACGTCAAGTGCAGTCCCAGAGTGTGAGGGCCTGTGTGATGACTCTCGTTCAGGAAGTGTTGATGATGTGGCACAGTCTGGAATAGAATAGATTCCGAATCTTTATTTCTTATTTTTCCTCCCCTAATTTCCTTAGTCACTTTAATAGCACAATGTTAGATTGCTTCTTCCCGAGCCAAATTGAACTGAAATTGACACAGCTTTTAAGTTGGCGAAGACTGGGCGGTGAGATGCCAAGAACAGACTGAGCAGATCAGGTGCCCAGCACTGCCCACAGCCATTGGCACAAGTGGTCAGATTTTTATTCTGTGCACCGGAGAAAATAATGGACTAATTTGTTGAAGTCGTCCTATCATTTCCTAAGACGTGCAGTGAATTCAAAATAGGCCTTGAATACTAAATGTTTATTATTGCCTAAGCTATTAGGGGTGTTATTACCGTGCTGATTCTTGCAACTAATCAATCCGTAGCCTTATTATACAGCCATCAATCAATACAATTCAGCAACAACAAATGTAGTCTTGTATGGAATTAATTTCCCCCAATCAATGTCAATAATTGGAACAATTTTGGATGTTGTAATATTTAGGCTACTATGCATGTCACTAATTGCAAAGTAGCCCAGCATTCTGAAATGATTCATTATTTGTGTTATTTTGTGTGTATTTTTCTGTATCGCTAGATATTACTGCACTGTTGGAGCTAGAAACACACAAGCATTTCGCTGCACCTGCGATAACATCTGCAGATCTATGTATGCGACCAATAAACTTTTATTTGATTTCTCTCTCTCGTCACTTCACGCTACAGGGAGAGAGAAATGGGGGGGAGGGAGAGGGAGACTAGGGACACACTGAACACAGAACGAACGCATAGGATTTGCGGAAGTGAGGGAGCGGGTGGGGCTTCGCTGTGAACATGAGAGAGATAGAGATAGCGAGAGAAAGAGAGTGGTCAGACTTGTGAGGCTTTTTATTCTAACAAATGAGACCGTATGTTTGACCCCGGGGTTCGACTGCTTACAACAGCAAGCTGGATATATTTATGCGTCCACTCGCTCGGTCTTCGTTAGAATAGAAATGGATGTCGTTTTTTTGTAGGCGCTTATCTGTGCGATAATGAAAGAACGCTTTAAATAGTTTATTCGCTCGTAGCCTATTTATGGTAGATAGCGCTTTGGCCTTTCTTCATTATATGACAACGGGGATCCATCAAACGGCGGTAGCTATGTGAAGCGTTGAAATCGTTTATTCCCTTTCGTGAATTGAGGAATAATTATGAACAACGCGCAAGATATGTCTCCCGATTTTGTCTTGATGCGCCTGGTTTCCGCGGCCGAGGATGACCGCTTAGACGAGGAGAATGGGAATCTGTCGTCGGGTGGAGTGGTGGCAGGACTCGGTAAAGAGGTCTTGGCTCATAGCAACATGAAAGGGGGCTTGGAATTCTCCCGAGATCCCAAGACAGGCCTCGCGCATTCCGGGCATCTCTCTTCGCTGAACAATGCACAACAGAGCTGCGGAACGGCGGCACCTGACACCGGGGTGATGGCAACTAGACCTTCGGTGTCTATTACTCTTCCTCCACAGAGCGCTATGGAGGCCAAGGGATTTGAGTTCGCTCACAGAGGCGGCTTACGGCCTCAGCTCCTTGTGTTTCCTAACATATTGAGGGATGGTGAGGAGATTTTAGACCGTGAATCCGACGGTCGGAATCAGTCGAGGGAACATATTGGTTTGGACAAGACCTCCGGCTCTGTCTCCGACATAAGCGGAGGCATCAATAACAATACGCTCAGCGCCGGCGACACGCAACAACAGAACCATCTGTCCCGGAGCTGGGGTCTGCATCCCCGGGTGGCATTATCCACGGTTGCTGCCGATATCGAGGGAGGTGAGCTATGTCATCGGCACCGTTTGATCACCAACCCATTAGACTGGCCTCCCTTATCGGATAAATCCAATCCTCTCACCATGATAGAGTCGAAATGGGGGTGCACAACCGGGGAACTGCCCAACGGCCCAGTGTTCGACCTGGCCAGAAGGTTCGGGGAGCTGGGGCTCGGCGCGGTACCCAAGATATTATTCAAGGACGGGGAGATGCCACAGTGCTCGTGTCAGGGTGCACATGGGCCGGCACCTGCGGGGATGGGACATGGGGATGACCCGACTGAGACTAGCGATGCTTTGTTGGTGCTGGAGGGGCTGGGGACTGGGGACGTGGCCAGCCTGGGTATCACTGGCTGCCCGGACGACGATTCGGATGAAAGTCGAGCACGTCGAGTTCAAAAGATGTCCGGTGCATTTTCTCTCAGTAGCTTTCAAGCAGAGTTGACTAGACAGATGGAAGGGGTGGCTGGAGAACCTTGTCCGTCGGCGCACGGTGACGCACAAGTATGTAGCCTGCATGGAAACGCACCTAACCCAACTCAACCGAGCCCGGGAGATACAGAACAGAATCCGGAGGTGTCGAAATTACCTGGGGCCTCTGCGGCTACACCAAGCTCGGACCGACCTGTCAGTCCAAACCCTAGCCAGGCATCAACACCCCGGAAGCGGGCAGACAAGTGCGTCAGTGCGCCCCGGACTCCAAACGGTCGGGGAAGCGACGGAGAGAAAACACTAAAAGTTCCAGGGAAGTCCAGAAAGGGCTCACTTAAAATACGCCTGAGTAAACTTTTCAGAACTAAAAGCTGTAGTGGTTCCAATAGCCTTCTGGATAAGAGGCCATCAGTGGCCTTTTCAATCTCCTCCGCTGGAAGTCTGACGGACATGGCCAGTGGAAGTGGTGGGGAGCATGACGTGGACAGGTAAGGACTTCAACACTTTTAAGCATCGTGAGTAATTACTGATTATATGCCTATAATTTATATCAGGATATTATAGACCCATAACTGTCAGAATATTTTCAAAATCTGTTTTTGTTTCTTCTAAATCTCGGCTGCCTAGCTAATATCTATCTTTCACCCGATCACCTCTATATTCCATCCCTCTATAACTTATTTCATTCCTATTTTGCTGTCTTTCTCTTGCCACAGCCAACCCAGAATGACCAGGGCCCAAAGTGCCTTCTCTCCTGCTTCCTTTGCTCCTTTCACTGGTAAGGGGCTCTGCCATTTCTTGGCTGAAGAGGCAAACTCTGGTCCAAGAACTCATGTCTCTTTAGTGGCATCACTCTCTTCCTCTATCATTTCCTGTCTCACATTCCCTCTCTCTCTCTTTCTCTTTCCTCCTTTCCATTTCTGGGTGCAGGCGAGACTGTTTCATTGGTGGATGTGGATATTTCGAGGAGAGGAGCGAACACTCGGCACCCTCCCACGCCTCCACCTCCGCCACGCAGAAGTCTCAGTCTATTAGGTACTTTACCTCCTTTCTTTCTCTCCATGTGTGTCTCTGTAGAGTAGTCTATTTTTCTCTGTGTCTCTCCCTTACTTGCACGCATCTCTTTTGCCTATGTTTCTACCTGAAGGCAAACGCAAACGCTAAAAATGATTCCTGCACACCCTCACTCAACCTACTCTCCTATACACACTGTATTACCTCCCTCCCCTGAAAGCAATATCACAGTATGTAAACATACCCATTCTGATCTATGGTGATGGAGAGCCTTATAGCCTTTACACCATCTCTGATCCCCACGGCAACACTCACATCGACAGCCATAAGTCCGAGGGACTGTTGTAATTGTGGCCTTTATAGACCAGCGTTTCTCAACATCGATCCTGGGGACCCACCCTCTCGACCTATCAGAATTGAATGTTCAGCCAAGCAGTGGTACAAGGACAAACCGATTTACTGAATGTCACGTTGAATCACACATTTCTGGCAACCTAAAAATATAAAATGACATCGGATGTCGTTTTGATTGGTTAATTACCCAGAATACTTCAAGGAGTACATTTCAATAAATAAAAACGTGTCAAAAAACGAACAGTGCAAAAAAAGTTGAGATGAAAACTTCACATCACAGTGGGTCCAGAGGAGAGGAGTTGAGAAAGCCTGTGATCTAGACCCCTCCCTGGTCTGAAACCTCCCCTTCCCCCCCTGCTCTGTTCCAGATGACATAGGTGGGCCGCAGCCTGGTCCTTTCCTAGTGGGTGTTATGGGGGCCTCCCTACAGTCCCTCCCCCTGCCTCTTCCTCCTCCTCATCCCTCCCATGCCACCATCCAGCATAGTATCAGCCTCAATGGTAAGACACCAGAGAGCTGGGAGCTGTGCATGGGGCAAACGGGCAGACGGTGTGGTAATAGAGCACGTAATGGCCAGAGCTAAGACTCTGAAAAGACCATAATACAAAACAATACCAATATGATATATTTATAATGCTGTATTTATAAACATGTGTGAATATATCAGTAATCATAAACATGTATAACATCTGCAGTTATGAATATATAGGTAACATATAACCTGTGTGCCTGTTGGCCAATGCCTAAGTTCGTAGAGTGATATGTTGTGACACTCGCGTGTTGGGGTGAAGGTTGTATATTTGCCCTCAGGTCAAATACTGTAAGTGCTTGTATTCAGGAAAGACTATACAGACCAATCAGCGTGGAAATGAATCGTGAAGGTGTGCGGTCGCGAACCAATGCTTGTCTGATCTTTTTTATTATATGTCTTGAGAATGAATATTTGTGGCACCTGGTCTGTCTAAGCAGTCTTGCTCAAATTGAATACCGTTAATCATCTATTAGTAACAAGTCCTAACTTGAGATCTATGCGTGTGACTTGAACTTTCTTGCAACTCCCATTTATGCCAAATGTAATGGTTTGGGCTACACATTCATATCATTGTGTCTAGCTGAATATTTCTCTATTTGTTTCAGATGCATTCCTCCGGGCCCTGCCTCACTCCACCTCTTCACAGCTCCTCTCAGCTCCACCCTCTTCCAGGTTGGCCCCGCCCCCAAGGCTCTGTCCTCTGAGGCGGCCTGAGGCCAGCAACTTCACCGCTAGTCTGAGAGAGCTGGAAAAGGTAATTGCGACCCACTCAACGACACACATACACATACATACTGACTGAATATAGACTCACTACTAATCAATTGGGTTACATACTAACAAATAGGTACAAATATTTAATTGATGATAACTGCCTTGGTGGGTGTGTGATAACAAACTTTAATTGATGAAAACTTCTTCATGACATTCATTCAGTTCTACGTTTGTATTCGATTCTACGGATGGTGTGTGTGTGTGTGTGTGTGTGTGTGTGTGTGTGTGTGTGTGTGTGTGTGTGTGTGTGTGTGTGTGTGTGTGTGTGTGTGTGTGTGTGTGTGTGTGTGTGTGTGTGTGTGTGTGTGTGCGTGCGCCTGTGTGTATGTTTCTATGATATTTGTTCATAATCACCTACATGTCTATCCCCAGTGTGGCTGGTACTGGGGTCCTATGAACTGGGAAGATGCAGAGATGAAGTTGAAGGGGAAGCCTGACGGGGCGTTCCTGGTGAGGGACAGCTCTGACCCCCGCTACATCCTCAGCCTCAGCTTCCGCTCCCAGGGAGTCACACACCATACGCGCATGGAGCACTACAGAGGTGAGTTACATACACCACACGCGCATGGAGCACTACAGGGGTGAGTTACACACACCACACGCGCATGGAGCACTACAGGGGTGAGTTACACACACCACACGCGCATGGAGCACTACAGGGGTGAGTTACACACACCACACGCGCATGGAGCACTACAGGGGTGAGTTACACACACCACACGCGCATGGAGCACTACAGAGGTGAGTTACACACACCACACGCGCATGGAGCACTACAGAGGTGAGTTACACACACCACACGCGCATGGAGCACTACAGGGGTGAGTTACACACACGCTCATGGAGCACTACAGGGGTGAGTTACACACACCACACACGCATGGAGCACTACAGAGGTGAATTACACACACCACACGCTCATGGAGCACTACAGGGGTGAGTTACACACACCACACGCTCATGGAGCACTACAGGGGTGAGTTACACACACCACACGCTCATGGAGCACTACAGGGGTGAGTTACACACACCACACGCTCATGGAGCACTACAGAGGTGAGTTACACACACCACACACTCATGGAGCACTACAGGGGTGAGTTACACACACCACACGCGCATGGAGCACGACAGTGGTGAGTCCTGTGTACTGTAAATACGCAGAAACGCGCACACAGTCAGTCAATCACACAAATATAAATGTTGTAGCTACTCACTCAGTCAGTATGTTTATTGACACACATACACACACACGAAGGCAGGCACACACACACGTGCACTCACACAGACACACACACGCACACAAAGCAACATGGTGAGTCACCCGCACACAAATTGGGTGAACGACAAAGACATGCTCGCATATATACATGGCATACGCATAAAGCACTTCTAACGGGATTTACTCACATACAGACACATTCATCATGCAGTGTAAATATATGACAGACAGAAAGCATGCAGTTAATTCTATTTATGTTTTTACACATACAGCACATATCAGCCACCCAACCCATGGGTTAGATGAGAAAAACAAGTTTGATATATGATATAATACGTGCTTATAACAACTAATAAAGCGTTATACCTGAACACTTTAAATAAAGTGGTACCACAAGGTTCTATTTCATTCCCCTTTAAATGGTATGTACGTGTAAGTGTTCAGTGTAACCTTCAGTGGTGTGTCCCTTCCATGTCTCCATCTATAGGGACATTCAGCTTGTGGTGTCACCCCAAGTTTGAGGACCGATGTCATTCTGTGGTGGAGTTTATCGAGCGAGCCATCATGCACTCCAAGAATGGAAAATTCCTCTACTTCCTGCGATCACGTGTGCCAGGTAAAAACGGCCCCCATTCCTACACGGCCTAACCAATTAGATGTTTATGTGAACTACCACATAGTGTAGTGGTTGGAATGAGAGTAAGCATAGCATACAAGGTTGCTGAGAGGTTACGAGCATCTGTATTGGTTGTTTGTGCTCATTTGTGTGTGTGTGTGTGTGTGTGTGTGTGTGTGTGTGTGTGTGTGTGTGTGTGTGTGTGTGTGTGTGTGTGTGTGTGTGTGTGTGTGTGTGTGTGTGTGTGTGCATCGAATGTGTGTGTGTGTTCCAGGGCTCCCCCTACCCCGGTGCAGCTGCTCTACCCAGTGTCCCGGTTCAGCAACGTCAAGTCCCTGCAGCACCTCTGCCGCTTCTGTATCAGACAAATGGTCCGCATCGACCACATCCAGGAGCTGCCGCTGCCCAAGTACTGCCATACTCAATTTACCCAAATATTTATTTAGTCATTCATTTTAACCTTGTATTTGTTTTCTTGGAAATAGTTGTTAGTGAAATAGCATTCTCTCCCGAGCTTTGACAGAAATGCCTCAGCATATTATTTTAGTCTGGATAAATAAATCAAGGGAATAATCCTTGATTGCTGACAGACTAGACATGGATGATGTGCTTTGAGACCAAGTGAAAAGTTCTATAAAAAGCAGCTGTACTTTAATGCAATCCATCATCATCCTCATCAGTTTCCTTTCTTTTACGGAGAGTGTTATACACAGGGAGAATACGACCTCGCATGCTAAACATAATGTAAAGGCATCTTTCTGCATTTGACCTCTCCCTCTCCAGACCACTGATCATGTACCTGAGGAAGTTCTACTACTACGATGCAGAGGAAGAGATGTACCTGTCAATCAAGAGCATTCGACCAGGGGCTGGAGTAGAACAAGAGGCCGAGTCTCAGACGTAACTGGAAGAGGTGTCTGCTGGTCTGCCAGTCTTCCAGCATCAGCCAATCAAAGTCCTCGGGCACCCTCTGTATCCAGTCAGCTGCAGTCAAAGGGATCCAGATGACCATGCCTTCTCTTGACTTTGACCAATGAGAGTAGAAAGGGACAGAAGTGGAATGCTGGAAAATTGTCCATACGGCGGGCACACATGGGGCAGGGACAAAAAAGGACACAGCCTCATTGAGAACGGACAGGAGTGGGGACTCTTCTAGCCTGTAAACAACATGAAAACAAAAAAACAACAACTTGAACCTAGACTTTGAATCGATCCCTAGACAGATATTCACTGTACCTATGAACTGAAGTTGATGCACTGGTCCATTTGTACTGCTATTTTTTCCAATTATCATAATTTCCTCGTTTTCTTCCCTCCTGTTGCTATGAGGGTTGTTGTGGACTGGCCCACAGGAGGCCATGGTTGATCTTTGTTTGTTGGTTTTAATTGTCAAAAAATCCCTGATTGTAACTTGCTCATCATTCTGTTCCTCCGTACCCCAAGCTGGCCACAGGCTCAGCATTTTCAGTAAAAGAGAAAAAATATGGCTTCCCTCTTTTGCACAATCATTTTTAATTGACTGAAATAAAATGGTAGTAGGTGCCAGGCGCACCGGTTTGAGTGTGTCAAGAACTGCAACGCTGCTGGGTTTTTCATGCTCAACAGTTTCCTGTGTGTATCAACAATGGTCCATTGCCCCAAAGGACATCCAGCCAACTTAACAAAACTGTGGGAAGCTTTGGAGTCAACATGGTCCAGCATCCCTGTGGAACATGCTTAACACCTTGTAGAGTCCATGCCCCGACGAATTGAGACTGTTCTGAGGGCAATGCCCACCTCAATCCACGCATAGAGTTGAAGTCGGAAGTTTACATTTAAACTCAGTTTTTCACAATTCCTGACATTTAATCTGAGTAAATAAATCCTGTTTTAGGTCAGTTAGGATCACCACTTTATTTTAAGAATGTAAAATGTCAGAAATGATTTATTTCAGCTTTTATTTCTTTCATCACATTCCCAGTGGGTCAGAAGTTTACATACACTCAATTAGTAGTTGGTAGCGTTGCCTTTAAATTGTTTAACTTGGATCAAACGTTTCAGGTAGCCTTCCACAAGCTTCCCTCCTGACAGAGCTGGTGTAACTGAGTCAGGTTTATAGGCCCCCGTGCTCGCATGCTTTTTCAGTTCTGCCCACAAATCTTCTATATGATTGAGGTCAGGGCTTTTTGATGGCCACTCCAATACTTTGACTTTGTTGTCCTTAAGTGATTTTGCTACAACTTTGGAAGTATGCTTGGGGTCATTGTCCATTTGGAAGACCCATTTGCGTCCAAGCTTCCTGACTGATGTCTTGAGATGTTGCTTCAATATATCCACCTAATTTTCCAGCCTCATGATGCCATCTATTTTGTGAAGTGCACCAGTCCCTCCTGCAGCAAAGCACCCCCACAGCATGATGCTGCCACCCCCGTGCTTCACGGTTGGGATGGTGTTCTTTGGCTTGCATTATGGCCAAATAGTTATATTTCTGTTCCATCAGACCAGAGGACATTTCTCCAAAAAGTATGATCTTTGTCCCCATGTGCAGTTGCAAACCGTAATATGGCTTTTTATGGCGGTATTGGAGCAGTGGCTTCTTCCTTGCTGAGCGGCCTTTCAGGTTATGTCGATATAGGACTCATTTGACTGTGAATATAGATACTTTAGTATCTGTTTCCTCCAGCATCTTCACAATATACTTTGCTGTTGTTCTGGGATTGATTTGCACTTTTCGGGGGGAAAAAATACATTCATCTCTAGGACGCGTATCCTTCCTGAGCAGTATGATGGTTGTGTGGTCCCATGGTGTTTATACTTGCATACTATTGTTTGTACAGATAAACGTGGTACCTTCGGGCATTTGGAATTTTCTCCCAAGGATAAACCAGACTTGTGGAGGTCTATTTCTTTTGATTTTCCCATGATGTCAAGCAAAGAGGCACTGAGTTTGAAGGTAGGCCTTGAAATACATCCACGGGTACACCTCCAAATGACTCAAATGATGTCAATTAGCCTGTCAGAAGCTTCTAACGCTATGACATCATTTTATGGAATTTTCCAAGCTGTTTAAAGGCACAGTCAGCTTAGTGTATGTAAACTTCTGACCCACTGGAATTGTAATACAGTGAATTATAAGTGAAATAATAATCTGTCTGTCAACAATTGTTGGAAAAATGACTTGTGTCATGCACAAAATAGATGTCCTAACTGACTTGCCAAAACTATAGTTTGTTAATGAGAAATCTGTGGAGTGGTAGAAAAACGAGTTTTAATGACTCCAACCTAAGTGTATGTAAACTTCCGACATCAACTGTACCTAGTGACACATGACCACTGATACACTCATGCAGGCCTTCATGAGGGAGGGGGAGGGGAAGGCACAACTCAATTTTAGGAAGTTGATCCTAATGTTTGGGACACTCAGTGTATGTCAATTCCCCGTGTGGGTGTTTTTTGCGGTAATGATGAACATGGCCCTTTCAATCCATACAGACTGATGTAACAATTAAGTAGTAGTGTAAACAGCATCAAGGTCAAATGTTTTTACTCCATCATACACTCTTAATAACTAAACTACCAATGACAACACACACCCTGCTGTATAATCGTCGGGACAAGAGGCATGCAAAGCATAATGGCAATGTCAATCTTAACACAGAATAGTTTTTAACACTTGCACTTGACAAAAACATCAACTCATCCTGTAATTTTGACTGCTTTGCTTTTTAGTTCCCCCCTACCAAACATATGCTTATTTCATTGTGCCCCTTTTTCATTGTGATCCTATTCAGACACACACACACACACACACACACACACACACACACACACACACACACACACACACACACACACACACACACACACACACACACACACACACACACACACACACACACACACACACACACACACACACACACACACACACACACACACACACACACACACAGGAAGGATGATTTTAGGAGAATGAGGACTGCTCAAACACACATGCTTGTTGGGGGCCAACTTAACTATGCCAGCAGTATTGGTGATTTTCCTCTATAGAGAGAATCCAGTTGTGCAAATGGGTTTGTGATTATATATTGAAATAGGAAATTGGATAAGAAGGTCCAGCAGGTCTACACTAAGGGTTTAATTATTTGATATTTTAAATTCTGAGCTGAATTTTTTTGTGTAATTATTTTACTGATTGTGTTGAAATGGAAATGACCCTAACCATGAACTGGTCTCTTGTTGCTGACTGGTTTCAAATTCTTGCCCATACTCTATACCCATCAAACTCAACTCTGGACCTTGAAGCCAGTTCCACTGCTTGTTTTCATCGTTCACCTCTAATCAGGGACTGATTTAGATGAGGTGGTTTAGATGAGGTGGTAAAATGAATGATCGGGTAGAACAGAGCACTTGCAGGCTTCCGGACCTTGTAGGGTAAGACTTGAATACACCTTCTCTATAGGCGTATTATCCATGTCATATATCAAATCAGCCTTAAAATGGTAGGCCACCAGGCGCTAGTGCAAAGTGGTACTATAGTGTTTTAATAAGCAGGTATACACGTCTGATAGTTCCCTTAGACAGAATTTTGCAAG
Source organism: Oncorhynchus keta (assembly GCF_023373465.1). Taxonomy (NCBI): domain Eukaryota; kingdom Metazoa; phylum Chordata; class Actinopteri; order Salmoniformes; family Salmonidae; genus Oncorhynchus; species Oncorhynchus keta. The sequence goes on along the minus strand of NC_068452.1, from coordinate 5,275,183 downwards.
CTTGATAATCGTGCATAATAAGCCTATTTTGCATGCACTCAATGATCGCGCTACTACACCTGTAAAAGATGACTAATGACTGGGATATTCACATAGGTGTAGGTGAGTATTTAGAAAACATGTTATTACTATAGATTACCTGAGGATCTACATCACTACAGATCAGCTGTAATTTAGTTTGAGTGACAGAAACGAGTTTGTAACAGCTTGCCCTGTGCCCTTATCAGCACTGCCTTCATACCTCGTCATCCGTAAGCCTTATTGTGTGTTGACTATGACAGATTAAGTATAGCCTATCCATTCTAATAACATACTGTATCTGTGTATTTGTCGTAGGTGGTATCTGATTCAAATGGTTTACAACAAGCTCATTGATCAAAATGGATGTCATTCTGAGTTTGACCGATTTGTCCCATAGAGCTCTTATTGGACATTATAGACGTCATTTAAATGTAAAACCAGTATAATAGGCCCTTTGCCTGGTCCACCTTTTCCCTTAAAACCCACCCCATTGACCATAATCTATATACTCCATTGGTTAAAATAGCGTCCATCGACGGTTGTGTGAGGTTTCATGTTTTTCATTGGCAAAATTGAATTTCAATCACATTGAGAGCTCGTGTCTATTGGCTGGCCTGGGCATCCTTCATTCAACAATAGCGCGTGGATTGGTCCATGAGCGTGGGCGGAATCTTCCAGGGGCTTGCTCTTGAAGGCTCACGGAGAGCGAGTGTCGTCATGAGCGGTGGGTAGGAATTAAAACATTGGTATTTATATTACATTGTACTTCGTAAAACAATTTGGTCTATGTTAAAGAAAACACATCGAACAGTTTGTGCTGGAAATTCCTTATGTTTGTTGTTGAGTAGGAGCATTGTGCAAGCCAGCTATGCACTTCCGGAAAAGGGCTGCCTTTTTTTCAGTATCAAAGAGTTTGATTTGCTACGCGTATCTAGCTTAGCATACTAGCCAGTAAAGCTGAATCCTGTTTGTAATTCCAGCTACTGTTAGCTATACATTGATGATAATCATTTTCTATAGTTCACATTAAAACAAATTCCACATGCATGTATCGCAATGGGCTGTTTGTTCCACTCACTTTGAAAAGTCAGCTGCACGAGAAAGTATTTGCAATGCCAGCTAATTGTTTCATTTTTGACTTCCAGTTAGCCAGCAAACCATTTCGCTTGCAAGAAGCTATCTGTGTACGTTTGATGGCGGCGCTATTTTCAGGCCGCGCTCCAAAAATATTCTAAGTATGAAATATCCGATTTTAAAGAGACAGTCACATTGGTCATGATTGCAACTGACCCCAATAATCCACAGTGCATATTATTTGTACAGTCCAATTGTTGTATTAATACTCTCGCGATACAGTATCATGCTTGAGCTATTTGTGAGATTGCGTGAGAATTCAGCCAGGTACAGTAGCCACCAAACTCACTGTACACAAGTAGTAGCTCTCTGCTGTGCCCATTTGCTAGCTAGCATAGTGTATTTTTTTTAGGGCCTTTTAATTCTGTAGACTAGGAGTTGTAGCTAGCAATGCATGAGTCTGACTATCTTTTATTGGCACAGACCCGCACTTTTAGTACGGATTAAAGGTCACGCAATTTACACCAAAGTCTGATGTGACTGGCATTCACGGGGTGGTAGCTAGCCAGCCACAACTAATCTATTAGAGTTGCAGTGTCCATTTTCCTTTGTGTACTGTGTCTTATTTGAATGACTTTGCATGCGTTTAGGGCAAAACGGCTCCCTCGGATTTAATAATGTCCTGAATCTCTGCAGCAGACGTATTGACAGTGACCTGCATTATTTTTGCTACTTGAAATGTGTTAGACTATTTACAGTATATGCAATGTGTGTTTCCATGTATGTTGCAGATCAACAGGACAGTATGGCCACCACTGTTGCTGTCAGTCCCAGCGAGTATCTCCAACCCTCTGCCACTTCCTCTCAAGTGAGTCACAGTTAGACTACTTCCTGCTTGTCCTCGGTGGTTCTCGGATGTGTAAATATCACCCAGTGGTGTCTTAAAAGTAACCAAGGGTTTCATTATTTGACTAAAGCGTGAATACTGAGTCCAGCAATGCCATCCTATTGTGAATTTTGAAGTTTGCAGTTTATGTATTTTATTGGTTGCCAATGGTGAGATGTAGCTTAACCTCCTGTATGTAAACTGTGTTCCACCTAGGGCTGTGTGAAATTCATGATAACTTTCTATTTGTTAAAAAAAAGAGAACTTTTCTCCAAGCTTTGTTGCACAAGAGTCACTCCACTTCAAAAAGCACAAGAAAGAGCATTGAAACCCACCATCTCTGATTGTTCAGAAATAATTTCTGTAGTTAGAAACGGATAAGATTAGCATTCCTGAAAAGTTTTGGTGCAATATAATTTGATATCTGATAAGTAAAGCCGATTGATGGCAACCAAATTGGGCATTTTAATCTATAATATTCATATCTTCAATAATTATAGTACCTAACATCGAATTTGGACCTTAATTCTACCTAACAATGAGTAAGACATGAGGAATCCATTAAAATTATCAAAAGCCACCCACAGACCCCCCCCCACGCCAAGCCCACCCCAACAACCAGTATACGGTATCAGTTCTCTATCTCTAACAAGTAGTATGGAGCTGCTGCTTGGAGTATGGTTTCTTCAACGTTTCTAATATATAATATTACCGTTCAAAAGTTTGGGGTCACTTAGAAATGTCCTTGTTTTTGGAAGAAACACATTTTTTTACCCCATTAAAATGACATCAAATTGATCAGAAATACAGTGTAGACATTGTTAATGTTGTAAATGAATACAGTCGTGGGGAAATGTTTTGAGAATGACAAATTAATTTCCACAAAGTTTGCTGCTTCAGTGTCTTTAGATATTTTTGCCAGATGGAATACTGAAGTATAATTACAAGTATTTCATAAGTGTCAAAGGCTTTTATTGACAATTACATGAAGTTGATGCAAAGAGTCAATATTTGCAGTGTTGACCCTTCCCTTTCAAGACCTCTGCAATCTGCCCTGGCACGCTGTCAATTAACTTTTGGGCCACATCCTGACTGATGGCAGCCCACTCTTGCATAATCAATGCTTGGAGGTGGTCAGAATTTGTGGGTTTTTGTTTGTCCACCCGCTACTTGAGGATTGACCACAAGTTCTCAATGGGATTAAGGTCTGGCGAGTTTCCTGGCCATGGACCCAAAATATCGATGTATTGTTCCCCGAGCCACTTAGTTATCACTTTTACCTTATGGCAAGGTGCTCCATCATGCTGGAAAAGGCATTGTTCATCATCAAACTGTTCCTGGATGGTTGGGAGAAGTTGCTCTCGGAGGATGTATTGGTACCATTCTTTATTCATGGCTGTGTTCTTAGGCAAAATTGTGAGTGAGCCCACTCCCTTGGCTGAGAAGCAACCCCACACATGAATGGTCTCAGGATGCTTTACTCTTGGCATGACACGGGACTGATGGTAGCGCTCACCTTGTCTTCTCCGGACAAGCTTTTTTCCGGATGCCCCAAACAATCGGAAAGGGGATTCATCAGAGGAAATGACTTTACCCCAGTCCTCAGCAGTCCAATCCCTGTACATTTTGTAGAATATCAGTCTGTCCCTGATGTTTATCCTGGAGAGAAGTGGCTTCTTTGCTGCCCTTCTTGACACCAGGCTATCCTCCAAATGTCTTTGCCTCACTATGCGTGCAGATGCACTCACACCTGCCTGCTGCCATTACTGAGCAAGCTCTCTACTGGTGGTGCCCTGATCCTGCAGCTGAATCAACTTTAGGAGACGGTCCTAGTGCTTGCTGGACTTTCTTGGGCGCCCTGAAGCCTTCTTCACAACAATTTAACCGCTCTCCTTGAAGTTCTTGATGATCTGATAAATGGTTGATTTTGGTGCAATCTTACTAGCAGCAATATCCTTGCCTGTGAAGCCCTTTTTGTGCAAAGCACGTGTTTCCTTGCAGGTGACCATGTTTGACAGAGGAAGAACAATGATTCCAAGCACCACCCTCATTTTGAAGCTTCCAGTCTGTTATTCGAACTCAATCAGCATGACAGAGTGATCTTCAGCCTTGTCCTCGTCAACACTCACATGTGTTAACGAGAGAATCACTGACATGATGTCAGCTGGTCCTTTTGTGGCAGAGCTGAAATGCAGTGGAAATGTTTTTTGGAGTTTCAGTTAATTTGCATGGCAAATAGGGACTTTGCAATTTATCTGATCACTCTTCATAACATTCTGGAGTATATGCAAATTGCCATCATACAAACTGAGGCAGCAGACTTTGTGAAAATTTGTGTCATTCTCAAAACGTTTTGCCACAACTGTATTGTAGCTGAAAACGGCTGATTTGTATTTTTATGGAATATCTACATAGGCATACAGAGTCCCATTAACAGCAACCATCACACCTGTGTTCCAATGGCACGTTGTGTTTAGCGAATCCAAGTTTATCATTTTAAAGGGCTAATTGATCATTAGCAACCCCTTTTGCAATTATGTTAGCACAGCTGAAAACTTGTGATTTAAAGAAGCAATAAAACTGGCCTTTAGACTAGTTGAGTAGAAAGAGGAGTGGGAGGTGTGTGTGTGTGTGTGTGTGTGAGAATCAGGTGATGTTTTTTTTCCTATGTTCAGAGAAATTAGCCATTGAAGTCGCTTGCATTCTTTACCATCTATTAGTGTGAAAGTACCAAGGTTTGTCCTGTTGCCACAGTTCCTTCTACTGCCACCACAACCTTTTATCAATTTTGCTGGTCTGTTGTGTTTCAAATCAAATGTTATTAGTCACATGCGCCGAATACAACAGGCGTAGGTAAACCTTAGGGTAAAATGCTTACTCACAAGCCCCTAACCAACAATGCGGTTTGAAAAAAAAAATATGGATAACTATAAGAGGTAAAAGTAACAAGTAATTAAAGAGCAGCAGTAAAATAATAATAGTGAGACTATATACCGGGGAGTACCAATACAGAGTTGATGTGTGGGGGCACCGGATAGTTGAGGTAGTATGTACATGTAGGTAGAGTTATTAAAGTGACTATGCATAGATGACAACAGAGAGTAGCAGTGGTGTAAAGAGGGGGTGGGGGGTGCACTGCAATTAGTCTGGGTAGCCATTTGACTAGATGGTCAGGAGTCTTATGGCTTGGGGGTAGAAGCTGTTTAGAAGCCTCTTGGTCCTAGACCGCTTGCCGTGCGATAGCAGAGAGAACAGTCTATGACTAGGGTGGCTGGAGTCTTTGACAATTTTTAGGGCGTTCCTCTGACACGCCTGGTATAGAGGTCCTGGATGGCAGGAAGCTTGGCCCCAGTGATGTACTGGGCCGTTCGCACTACACGCCTTGTGCCTTGCGGTCGGAGGTCGAGCAGTTGTCATACCAGGCAGTGATGCAACCAATCAGGATGCTCTCGATGTTGCAGCTGTAGAACCTTCTGAGGACCCATGCCAAATCTTTTCAGTCTCTTGAGGGGGAATGGGTTTTGTTGTGCCCTCTTCACGACTGTCTTGGTGTGACTGGACCATGTTAGTTTGTTGTTGATGTGGACACCAAGCAACTTGAAGCTCTCAACCTGCTCCACTACAGCCCTGTCGATGAGAATGGAGGTGTGCTCAGCCCTCCTTTTCCTGTAGTCCACGATCATCTTCTTTTTCTTTATCACCTTGAGGGAGAGATTGTTGTCCTGGAACCACACTGCCAGGTCTTTGACCTCCTCCCTATAGGCTGTCTCATTGTTGTCAGTGATCAGACCTACCACTGTTGTGTCCTCGGAAAATGATGATGTTGGAGTCATGCTTAGCCACGCAGTAGTGGGTAAATGGGGAGTACAGGAGGGGACTAAGCACGCACCCCCGACGGGCCGCCGTGTTGAGGATCAGCGTGGCAGATGTGCTGTTGCCTACCCTTGCCACCTGGGGAAGGCCTGTCAGGAAGTCCAGGATCGAGTTGCAGAGAGAGGTGTTTAGTCCCAGGGTCTTTAGCTTAGTGATGAGCTTTGAGGGCACTATGGCGTTGAACGCTGACCTGTAATCAATGAACAGCATTCTCACGTAGGTGTTCCTTTTGTCCAGGTGGGAAAGGGCAGTATGGAGTGCAATATAGATTGCGTCACCTGTGGATCGGTTGGGGTGGTATGCAAATTGGAGTGGGTCTAGGGTTTCTGGGATGATGGTGTTGATGTGAGCCATGACCAGCCTTTCACTGCCCTTCATGGCTACATACGTGAGTGCTACGGGTTGGTAGTCATTTAGGCAGGTTACCTTGGTGTTCTTGGGCACGGACTATGGTGGTCTGCTTGAAACATGTAGGTATTACAGACTCGGTCAGGGAGAGGTTGAAAATGTCAGTGAATACAATTGCCAGTTGGTCAGCGCAGCGCATGCTTGTAGTACACGTCCTGGTAATCCGTCGGGCCTTGCAGCCATGTGAATGTTGACCTGTTTAAAGGACTTATTCACATTGGCTATCACAGTCGTCCGGAACAGTTGTTGCTCTCATGCATGCTTCAGTGTCTAAGTGCACATAGAAATAATTTAGCTTGTCTAGTAGGCTCGTGTCACTGGGCAGCTCGCGGCTGGGCCTCCCTTTGTAGTCCGTAATAGTTTGCAAGCCCTGCCACATCCAACGAGCGTCGGAGCCGGTGTAGTAGGATTCAATCTTAGTCCTGTATTGACGCTTTGCCTGTTTGATGGTTTGTTGGAGGGCATAGCGGGATGTCTTATAAGCATCCGAGTTAGAGTCCCACTCCCTTTAAAGCGGCAGCTCTACCCTTTAGCTCAGTGCGGATGTTTCCTGTAATCCATGGCTTCTGGTTGGGCTAGGTACGTACGGTTACTGTGGGGACGACGTCATCAATGCACATATTGATGAAGCCGATTACCGAGGTGGTATACTCCTCAATGCCATGGGATGAATCCCGGAACATATTCCAGCCTGCTAGCAAAATAGTCCTGTAGCTTAGAATTTGCGTCATCTGACTACTTCCATATTGGACGAGTCGCTGGTCCTTCCTGCTTTAGTTTTCTTCATTTTTTCAAATGAAGGGCGAAGGAGAGCTTCGTACGCGTCTCTGTGTCTGTAGTCAAGGTGGTCTAGATTTTTTCCCCCCTCTGATTGCACATGTAACATGCTGGTAGAAATTAGGTAAAAATGATTTGTTTCCCTGCATTAAAGTCCCCGGCCACTGGGAGTACCGCCTCTCGATTAGCATTGTCCTGTTTGCTTATGGCCTTTATACAGCTCGTTAAGTGCGGTCTTCGTGCCATCATCGGTTTGTTGTGGTAAATCGACATCTACGAAAAATATAGATGAAAACTCTTGGTAAATAGTGTGGTCTACAGCTTATCATGAGATGCTCTACCCTCAAGTGAGCAAAACCTCAAGTCTTCCTTAATATTAGATTTTGCGCACCAGCTGTTATTGACAAATAGACATAGACCGCCACCCCTTGTCTTACCGGAGGCAGCTGTTAAGTCTTGCCGATGCACAGAACCCAGCCAGCTGTATATTATCCATGTCGTCGATCTACCACGACTCATATGAAACATAAGATATTACCGTTTTTTATGTCCCGTTGGTAGGATAGTCTTGACCTGAGCTCATCCAGTTTATTCTTCAATGACTGGACGTTGGCCAATAGGACGGATGGTAGAGGCGGGTTACCCACTCACCGGCGAATTCTCACAAGGCACCTGGACCTGCGTCCCCTGTATCGGCGTCGCTTCTTCATGCAAATGACGGGGATTTCGCCCGGGTCTGGTATCAACAGTAAATCCTTAGTGTCCAACTTGTTCCACCCTGAACCATTTGTCTCTCTCTCTCTCTCTCTCATCCTGTACAGGACTCCCAGCCCTCCCCACTGGCCCTCCTGGCCGCCACCTGCAGTAAGATCGGCCCCCCTGCTGCTCAGGCCCCTGTCAGCGCCCCTCCTGCCCAACCCCAACCTCGCCGTCTCCTCCCCATCAAGCCCGCACCCATCGCCCCCGCCCCTCCCAAAAACCTGGGCTTCCTGTCCGCTAAAGGAAATGTGATCCAGCTGCCAGCGGGCCTGGGCTCCAACAGCCCCGGCACCCCCATCGTTCTCACCATCCAGCAGAGCCCTGGCCGCTCGAATCAAACATCCAACATCCAGTACCAGGTGATGCCGCAGCTGGGAGGCACACAGACCATCCAGATGATGCAGCAGGGCGGACAGATCCAGCTCATCCCGGGTACCAACCAGGCCATCATCACCACGCCCATGACGGTCCCCCAGCCGCAGCCCGCTACCGCGCCCATCACCCCGCAGAAGACTGTGGCCATCAAGCCGTCCCCCAGGGGGCGGAAACCCAACGCAGCCAACGTGGTGCGGCTGCCCAGCGGGCTCACGCTGCCCCTCAACGTAGCCACCGGAGAGGAGCCAGCGGCAGCTCCTCCCCCTCCAACGAAGGGCAGACGAGGAAGGAAGAAGCTGGTGGCAGCAGCCCCTCCACCACAGACCACCTCTCCGCCCCCCGAGCAGATGGAGACGATATTGTTAGAAGCCGGGGAGAATATTATTCAGGTATGTTTGTTGTTCTGCTGCATTTGGTGTGGGGTCAACCATGACTTGTGGACTAGTTCACTTGCTTGATTGGGCTACAAATGGGTACTAATGACTGAATATGTCTACAATGCTTGTGAGTGAGTGTAAATGAGTAATGATTTAATCTGTATTTCTCAAACTCAAAGTGCTATGCTTTACATGAGAGTTATCCTACTCTATCAACCCTTCAACCTCCAGTATTGGGGTCCCTGTATGAGTAAGTGTTGGACAGATTTAGGTCTGTGTCTCATTGCTGCTCTCCCGGTGTTCTCCCCAGGCGGGTAACCAGCTCCTAATCGTGCAGAACACCGGGTCAGGCCAGCAGCAGCTGGTGCAGTTGGTGCAGCAGAAACAGGAGCAGCAGGTGGTCCAGATTCCCCAGCAGGCCCTGAAGGTGGTGCAGGCCGCCTCCGCCACCCTGCCTCAGGTCCCCCAGAGACAGCCTGCACCCAGCCTGCAACCAGAGCCCACTCAGGTACACACACAAGTTGTTGTAGATCATCAATGTAGCTCTCTCAGCAAACTGACAGATATAGGGGTTACTCAGAGTAGTTAGTTAGGATGCGAGGTGATTTATAGATTGGCAACTTCAGACTGACTTATGTCGTCATGCACACAGGCCACATACACAGTACTCTTACAGATTCTGCATGCACACCACCTCTACACTCACTCCAGGCTACCCACATGTTTATTATTTTTATTTTTGTGTATGTAACCTTGTTAAATAGGCAAGTCAGTTAAGAACAAATTCTTATTTACAATGACGGCCAACCAAAAGGCAAAAGGCCTCCTGCGGGGACGGGGGCTGGGATTAAAAATAAAAGTAAAGGACAAAACGCACAACCCGACATGAGACAACACTACATAAAGAAAGACCTAAGACAACAACACAGCATGGTAGCAACATCACATGACAACAGCATGGTAGCATCACAACATAGTAGCAGCACAAAACATGGTACAAACATTATTGGGCACAGACAACAGCACAAAGGGCAAGAAGTTAGAGACAACAGTACATCACGTGAAGCAGCCACAGCTGTCAGTAAGAGTGTCCATGATTGAGTCTTGATTGATTGCACATGCGCTTTCCAAACAGCTGAAATGTAATGAAACCATAAAAGTGCCTTTTAATACAGAAATGTGTCCTAATCTGACAGACTTGTTCCATGTTAGTCTGACACCCCTGTGCTCCTCTCAGCTGCTGATCAAAACCGCATCAGGCGAATGGCAGACTGTGCAGCTCCAGGAAACCACAGTTTCCACGCCCTCCAGCATGGTCACCACCACCCTGTCGTCCGTGGGGGCCACCAAGAGAACACTGGCGGGGGGCAGGAAGGAGAGGACACTACCAAAAATAGCTCCGGCGGGGGGGATGATAGCGTTGAACGCGGCCCAGCTCTCCTCGGCGGGCCAGGCCGTGCAGACTATAAACATTAACGGGGTCCAGGTGCAAGGAGTGCCCGTCACCATCACCAATGCAGGAGGTGTGTGTGTGTGTTCGTGACAAATATAAAAAGTGCTTGACCATATCCATTCTATTTCCACACTGTCTTCCTTTAAAAACGTTTTTAATTTCAATGGACTTTTAGCAAGCTAATGGAGGCCTGCATGTGTGTGTCAGTGGTCATGTGTCAGTTTGTGTGTGTGGATTGGGGTGTGCATGTCTGTGTAAAGTAGCTTTATATATGTACAATATATGTTTATTATACATGTGCAAGATGTTAAAATGTCTCTACTGTTCTTTCAGGGCAGCAGCACCTGACAGTGCAGACGGTGCAGGGCGGGGCCCTCCAGTTGGGCGGCGTGACCTCCCAGGGCCACCAGGTGCAGATGGAGCAGACTCTGGCTCTGGAGCTGCAGGGCCAGCCTGGGGAGAAGAAACGTCGCATGGCCTGCACCTGCCCCAACTGTAAGGACTCCGAGAAGAGGCAAGTATTAAATATATTTTGTTGCCAGAATGGAAAGTCTTGGTTGATACAAACTGATACCTGTATGGCAAAAGTGTACCCGTTTGTGAAATTGGGGCAGAGAAACAACCACGATTGCAAGCAACGACTTTCCATCCTCCTGCTATTAATATCTGTGCACCAAGCAGAAATATAAGCGAATACACTACCTACATGACCAAAAGTATGTGGACACCTGTTCGTCAAACATCCCATTCAAAAATTATGGGCATTCTCATATAACAGCCTCCACTCTTCTCAGAAGGCTTTCTACAAGATGTTAGAACATTGCTGCGGGGACTTACTTCCATTCACCCACGATTATTAGTTAGGTCGGGCTCTGATGTTGGGCGATAAGCCCTGACTCGCATTCGGAGTAACTATTTATCCCCAGGGTGTTTGATGGGATTGAGATCAGGGCTCAAGTTCTTCCACACCTATCTCGACAAACCATTTCTACATGGACCTCGCTTTGTGCATGGGGACATTGTCATCCTGAAACAGGAAAGGGCCTTTCCCAAACTTTTGCCACAAAGTTAGAAGCACAGAATCGTCTAGAATGTCATTGTATGCTCTAGTGTTAAGATTTCCCTTCACTGGAACTAAGGGGCCTAGCCTGAACCATGAAAAACAGTCCCGGAACATTATTCCTCCTCCACCAAACTTTACAGTTGGCACTATGCATTGGGTTAGGTAACGTTCTCCTGGCATCTGCCAAACCCAGATTCGTCCGTTGGACTGCCAGATGGAAAACATGATTCATCACTCCAGAGAATGCATTTCCATTGTCCAATGGCGGTGAGCTTTACACCACTCCTGTCAACGCTTGGCAATGCGCATGGTGATCTTAGGCTTGTGTGCGGCTGCTCGGCCATGGAAACCCATTTCATGAAGCTCTCGACTAACAGTTCTTGTGTTGACGTTGCTTCCAGAGGAACTTGTTAGTGAGTGTTGCAAACGAGGACAGACGATTTTTTTACGCACTTCAGCACTTGGTGGTCCCGTTCTGTGAGCTTGTGAAGCCTACCACTACCCGGCTGAGCCGTTGTTGCTCCTAGATGTTTCCACTTCACAATAACAGCACTTACAGTTGACCGTGGAAGCTCTTGCAGGGCAGAAATTTGACGAACTGACTTGTTGGAAAGGTGGCATTCTATGACAGTGGTACGTTGAAAGTCGCAGCGCTCTTCAGTAAGGTCATTCTACTGCCAGTGTTTGTCTATGGAGATTGCGTGGCGGTGTGCTTGATTTTTATATATCTGTCAATAAAAGGTGTGGCTGAAATGGCCAAATCTACTCATTTGAACGGGTGACCACATACATTTGTGTGTATATAGTGTAGTTAAGTTTGTGTTTTCTGTGTTGTGCAGGCCCGGCGAGGTAGGGAAGAGGAAGCACATCTGTCACATCCCAGGCTGCGAGAAGACGTTCCGGAAAACGTCCCTCCTCCGGGCCCACGTGCGCCTGCACACTGGCGAGCGGCCCTTCGTCTGCAACTGGGTCTTCTGCGGCAAACGCTTCACGCGCAGCGACGAGCTGCAGCGGCACGCCAGGACACACACAGGTCTGTCCACCGCAGGAGACATGCTGATACACACTGTAGGGTGAATGTAGGTCAGTCTGCGAACACACACTGAGTCATGCTCAGTAAGGAGCACAGTAGCAAAACGTTTTGCAATGGATAATGACAATCCTGTGTTCTTATTGGACAAGTTCAGATAGTACCGCCCCTGTTTTCAAAATGTTTTCCAACTACTGAACACACCCCAGGACACACACACAGGAGGTACGTACACAGCAAGGTTAGCACAAGTCAGTCGACAATACTCCATATGCCAAAACATTCTGATACACCATTGTGTTCACCATATGTCAGGACTCGAACAGTACATTAACATACAGTATGTTAAGTTTTGCTGAAGTTTCCAGGACTCAAGCAGGCACTCAGATTTGTAGCAGAGATTCCCTTGCAGCAGAGAAGGATGGTAATTGCTCTTTCATAGTTTTGTGTTATGCAGGAAAATTAAACCACTGATTTTATTCTGTCTTTTCCTTGTAGGAGACAAGCGCTTCGAGTGCAACCAGTGTCAGAAACGGTTCATGAGGAGCGACCATCTCACGAAGCATTACAAAACCCACATAAACACCAAGAACTTGTGAGCTGTGCTGTATACACAGACATGTCCTGATGAACTAAACCCCATAGAGGGCCGCAGGAGAGGATACCAAGAGAGTAGTCTCATGATGGGTACCCCAAAAAGGCCCCATACGCCCTGTTCTCCTTACTCACCCCTCAGGGGCTTCGTAGCCTGGTGTACATACCAATCCTCCCCCCACAGACTCAACTGTTCCAGTCAATTTATTAATGATAAAAATATATATATATATATATATAATTACGGACAGCAGGCTTACCTACGTAGGCAGAATGCGTAGAACAGCGAAAGGCGGTCTCCCAGAAAGATAGGCAAGCGTGGCTGCTGTGTTCTGATGACCTCACGCTCTGAGCACCATATCCAGTCATCAGGCCTGAGGGAGGAATGAGAGCGAAACGGATAGATTTAGTCTACCAAAGTACCCGAGCCCAAAGGAGACTCCAGCCACTCTTGCCCCTTCTTGTTTTTCCATGTTTTATTCTTTTCAATGTTAATAATAACAAATATTATTGTTGTTGAAGCACCAGAATAAGTTTTATTTCAAAGTTGATCCTCAAGCCCCACGAGTATCCAAGGTACTTTTTTTCAGTCAAAACAAATCCTATTCAGTAAATTGCACTACATGCATATCATGTTACATGGTTTGAATGGTATTTGTAATTCTATTCTTATTCAATATCAAAGTACTATTATGGATTTTTTTCAACAAATAAATTATTTGGTTTGGAATGAACCTACATATCTGTGAGGCCTTGGTGACCACTTTGAAACCTTACACAGTTCCAGACTCTGAAAACCCAAGTTGGCAAAAGAGTTTGTGTATGTGCGTACAAACATACATTCACACATACATGGGCAAATATAGATATTTATGGTGTTCAGACATAATACCCTTTTCGGGAGGTTTTTTTTATATCAAAGATGAAAATGTAAATTAGGTTTTGGCATTGTTTTTGTTTGAGTGAAGAGTTGCACATTTATTTTGAATACACACCCCATCCTAATGAGTTTAAATGTAGTGCATTGGTATGTGTATATCATTATGATATTAACTAAATATGTTCCAAATATTGGTCTGGCATGACAATCATGCCACAAGATGCACATAATCAACATTAAAATGCTTTCTCGGGCCTGTCATAACTTGTTTATTATGATCTACATTAAGATCCGTCTGAGGCAAATATGTTTGATAGAACATTTCTGATTCGTGTGACACGCTATCTACTATTATTTATCTAAGGTTTCTGGTGTTTCGATTCCTTGAACACTCAAGGAAGGACACCAGAGCTAAACCTTTACTCGTAGTATTACAATAAGTTCTGTTCAATTAATACATATTGACTGTTTATGTAGCTAACTGCATAACTAATCGGAAAGATTTATAAATGTCCCCCCCCCCCAAAAAAAAATAAAATAAATTGTCCTCATGCATTTTAAAATGAGATCAACATTTAATTGAATAGCCAATAGAAAAATTGTGTCCAGTATGTCTGGATGCCTTAAACTGGGCCTTGGGGACGGAAATAAAGTCCTGCTCATATTTATGTTTGTATTGTATGTCCTGAATGTGTATATACAATGTGTCTGGGAGACACAGTAAAATGTAGGATAAAAAAGTTACACTGCCTTGTATTTTGGCCGGCCTGGTCAGAGCTGAAGGAAGTGGACTGTACAGTGTGAAAGGAAAATGCGTAATGTGACGTTGTATAGCTTCATTCCTGCTTTGTACACTATTACTTCTCGATGATCCCTTTTCTATCGAATTTAAAGTTGCCTTAGACAGTTGCACCCAGTATTTAAAGAGATTTCTGTCTAATTTCCAGGGAATGGCATTTGTAGAATTCCTTTTATTTTTATCTAACTTATGTTACACAATGCCGATGTTTATGTGCACTGACTTGAGCCCAGGTTGAAAATGTGTGATTTTTATTTGATTTTTAAGTAATGATCAGTGGATGAGTTTTTACCTAAACTGAAAAGGTCCTAATGTTGGTCTCAGTGAAACAGGTGCTTTTCCCTCTCTAAACCTGATCTACCACAGTAATAGATTCAGATCCTGTGTGTGTCTGAAATGGCACCCTAATTCCTATATTGTGCACTACAGCTCTATGGTCTCTGGTAAGAAGTAGTGCACTATATAGGAAATAGGGTGCCATTTTAGACTTCCTTTGTTTAACAGGAGTCCTCAGATATCCAGCTATTGCCCATCTTTTATAACTTGTATTAAGGCACTTACTACAGGTGCTTGCTCCTTTTTTACAGTCACCCAACCCTCCAATAAAGCATTCAAACTGTATTCTGGGTTGTCCTTCTTCGTCCAGGTCCCATCAGCCTTCACAAGAGATTGCCCTCACTGAGAACCATAGGATGAATTTTTTTGAAAAAGGTGTGTTTGTGTACAAGTATTTACCTGGCTGTCATTTGTTTTACATAGGGCAATAGGAAGCCTAGATCGTTGGGCCAGTAACTGAACGGTTGCTGGTTAGAATCCCTGAGCTGACAGGTGAAAAAATCTGATGTGCCCTTGAGCAAGGCACTTAAGCCTAATTGCTCCTGTAAGTTGCTCTGGATAAGAGGGTCCGCTAAATCAGGGTTTCCCAAACTCGGCCCTGGGGCCCGGCCCTGAGTGCAGGACGACACAGCGGATTTCAAATATCCAAGTCGTCATCAAGCTTTGATTATTTGAATCAGCTGTGTAGTGCTAGGGCAAAAACAAAAACTTTGGCCGAGCTTGGGAAACCCTATGCCAAATGTACATGGTTAATGAGGAAATGAAATAATTTATTGAAGAGATTGAGTGATTCTGAGCTATAGGGTCTCAGTGCTGTATCCCCTTCAATGGCTTGATGTCTGGACAGTTGATTTCAGAAAAAAAGTGTGTTTGCTACATAATGTTCTTTAGGGTTAAAGGAAACTTAAGTCTAGTTCAGATTGATTGTCTGCGGGGCCAAGTTAACCTCCCCCATTCATGTAAAAAAAAAAAAAAGTTATGACCATTATGCTTTTAGGGAAAGAGGATCATTTTGACATGTATTAAACTGAAAGTTTGACCAATTCCAGTCCCGTTGCTTAGGGGATTCAGTGTTTAAATAATGAATATCAATTTGGAGGGCAGAAATAATTAAATAGTAAAGCATTAGAGTTTTAAGAATTGTTTATGCTCAATTATTTGTGGCATTTAAAGCATATTGAAGTTAGAAGTAATAGGATTTTAAACAATAGCCTACCTGCGTGTGGTCAACTATTTCAGCACCATTTTGTGCTGCTCTGAGACAAGCATGGGGACAGGTCTTAAATCAATGAGATTTTTATGATCACTGAATCTCCGTTTGGGTATTGGTTAGACTACAATTAGGGTGTGGAAATGTTATGGTCTTAGTACTGTAGCCTACTCCCGACCGGTCACGCTGTACAGAGCCATATTTTCCTAATGGAAACCCTGAGGGTTTTGTTATTCCTGGAATAGAAACACCATAATATTAATAAATTTAATTAAGCTAAACTTAAAATTAATCCTATATAGTATGTTCTTACAAAAAAGGTTTTAAATTCTCTAGTACAGACAATTTTGAAGACTGTCAAATGCTTCTCAAAGATGCCCTCTGGTGGTCAAACTAGCACTAACTAGCATTAATGGCAACAATGGCTGACAGTTAAATAACTTGCCATAGAATTCTGCGTCAGCCGGCAAGGTGTGCTGCAGTATGACGCAACTTTTACAGGAAGAACCACTGTAATCAAATGGCTACCCAGACTATTTTCATTGCCCCACTGCCCCCTCTTTTACGCTGCTGCTACTCTCTGTTATTATCTATGCATAGTCACTTTAATAACTCTACCTATATGTACATATTACCTCAATTACCTCGACTAACCGGTGTCCCCGCACATTGACTCCACTGGTACCCCCTGTATATAGCCTCGGTATTGTTATTTTGCTGCTGATCTTTAATTATTTGTTACTTTTATTTATTTATTTGTATTTATTTTTTTTATCTTAAAACTGAGTTGTTGGTTAAGGGCTTGTAAGTAAGCATTTCACTGTAAGGTCTACTACACCTGTTGTATTTGGCATGTGACAAATACAATTGGATTTGATTTGGTGTAGCCTGAAAAGTCTAAGCGTTTTAAGATGTTGTTTTTGATTACATTTGTTAATTGATTTGCTGAAAATATGTTTTTCATTTTGATTTCTAATCTAGAAAGATATTGTAACTTCATTCTAATCTTTAAAAAAATTAGCAATTTTGCAATAATCTCACGAAGCCAGTACACAATAGATGATTCAGATTAATTAGTTAATGAATTTACAACAATATAAACAAAGATTTAATTCATTACAACAATATCGACTTCACCGACTGAAGAGAGGCTGGGACACAGCAGGTTCGAAAAAATCCTTAAATGTGATAGGAAAGCATCCAACAGGAACGTGTGGTTATTGCCAGGAAACAGACAGCGGAGCATGTTTTGCCACAGTGTGGGTATTATCAGAGGGAAAGAGGCTGAGATCTAGTATGAGGTAGAAGGGGATACAGGAAATTAGTTTAAAGAGTATATTGAGTAGAACATCATTAGATATAGTCTCAAATATGTTATTTTTTTCAAGAGCAACGGAGCTGGCAGGTAGGATTTAGTTTCTTCCTGTACCTGGCCCACACTCCAGTACAGTAAACGGCGGTAATGCACCATAACGTTGGATGCCAACCGCCTATAAACCCCACCAAAGAAGAAGACTTCACCAACTGCATACAATTGCGAACGCTCCCTGTTTTTTTGTAAATAAATATATACTTTTTGGGGTATTTAAAAAAATCGTATCATAACATTTCTAATTACAATACAATAACAACAAAAAAAACATAGGACATCACTACACGTATATTTTCTCGGAAGAAACATAAAATAACATTAAAAGTAAAACAATTAAATCACAACAATTGACTTTCAAAAGTTAAAAGTACCTTAAATAAAATAAGAAGGTCAGGGGTTACAGTTGTACAAACCTATGATAGCGCTGTAAGAAGGTCAGGGGTTACAGTTGTACAAACCTATGATAGAGCTGTAAGAAGGTCAGGGGTTACAGTTGTACAAACCTATGATAGAGTTGTAAGAAGGTCAGGGGTTACAGTTGTACAAACCTATGATAGAGCTGTAAGAAGGTCAGGGGTTACAGTTGTACAAACCTATGATAGAGTTGTAAGAAGGTCAGGGGTTACAGTTGTACAAACCTATGATAGAGCTGTAAGAAGGTCAGGGGTTACAGTTGTACAAACCTATGATAGAGTTGTAAGAAGGTCAGGGGTTACAGTTGTACAAACCTATGATAGAGCTGTAAGAAGGTCAGGGGTTACAGTTGTACAAACTTATGATAGAGTTGTAAGAAGGTCAGGGGTTACAGTTGTACAAACCTATGATAGAGTTGTAAGAATGTCAGGGGTTACCAGTTGTACAAACCTATGATAGAGTTGTAAGAAGGTCAGGGGTTACAGTTGTACAAACCTATGATAGAGTTGTAAGAAGGTCAGGGGTTACAGTTGTACAAACCTATGACAGAGTTGTAAGAATACAGTGTTTTTTTTTGTTATTGACTAATTCTAGAGATTTATTAAATATTGAATTTCAAGTAAAAATATATTGCATTTGGGGACAGATTTAAAATATTTGTTTTTGTGTATATACAATTTACCAGAGAGAATGAAGAAATTAACGACTTACTCAGTAGTTTTGTTTTCATTTGAATAATAACATATTATATAATTAATTGTAAATACATGGGTCTTATTGATTAAATA
Organism: Oncorhynchus keta; assembly: GCF_023373465.1. Taxonomy (NCBI): domain Eukaryota; kingdom Metazoa; phylum Chordata; class Actinopteri; order Salmoniformes; family Salmonidae; genus Oncorhynchus; species Oncorhynchus keta. The sequence goes on along the minus strand of NC_068452.1, from coordinate 5,256,694 downwards.
AAAAATGTAAATACTTAACTCGCTCCAAAATAATTTCACAGTCACACATATAAAGAAGTTTTCCCTTTAGAAAAGGCATAGTCCTCTAAGTCCTTGAATTTAGACAAGTTATTGCAAGGGTATATTTTGTGCAAGATTTTTAAGTGGAAGAAGAAGAATTTCGCTCTTGGAGAGATCTTGTCCTTGGAGTTAAAAAGTTATTTTATGAATGTTACATTGATTTTCCAGCAGGGGGCAACCTCGAACATTAGTTGTGTATCTATCTTGACATGTTCTCCAAAACATAAATTACATTGAATTAATTGAGTAAGTCCTGAAGGTATTGCTTTGCATATAGCATTACATGATTTATAATGTATTGGGAAGTTAAATGTTTGTAATAACTTTCTATACGAGAGTATATTTCCTTCTCTATCAAATAAATCAAGCACAGATCTAATATTTATTTCAAACCACTTAGGAAAGAACAAATACTTGTTTTTAACAACAATATCTTTGTTGTTCCACAGAAGTGTCTTGTGTGGGGAGAAGTTGTGGACAGGCTAAAGGGGCTTGTTTATGAAATTTGGACAGTTTGATGGGTAATTTTGCTGGAGAATAGTTGCACTTCCAAAACAATTAAAGACCACCCAATTTCATAAAAATATGACAGGGAATTAAGTACCATATAGATTCAGAGCTAAGCATACCTCTTTTTACCCAGTTTACTTTGAAGATATTGTTGATATCAATTCAATCTAGTACTTCAAACCCACCATCAGCTCTTTGGTTTGATATTACAGACTTCTTAAGGTTGTGTTGTTTATTTTTCCATATGAAGTTTCCTTGATATCCTTACTGGTTTGATCAGCTACAAATAGGGATACAGCAGGTAGACAAAACGTGACATACCCTCTGCTTTGAACAATAAAACCCTTCCAATAATAGAGAGGTCATGTTGGAGCCAGTTATTAAAGATGGATTTCGTTTTCTTTAATCTCTGAAATAAATTGAGATGTTGACAGACAATATGGTTTTTCGCCATGTGCATCTTTCACTGGAATATTCTCATTCGATTGGTCATTTGAGTTATGCAGGGACAATATTTTGCAATTATTTAAATTCCAGACCAGAAGCAAAATGAAATGATTTGATAATATTAAGTGCAAAAGCAATTTGACCCTTGTCTTTTAGAAACAGAGCAGTATCGTCTGCTAATTGAGATATGTATTTATTTTCCAAATATTGAAATACCCTTTAATTCAGGGTTGTTTAAAATGCTAATAGATAGTAATTCTACAACTAAAATGAATAAGAAAGCTGAAATAGGGCAACCATGGCTGCGGTGAATGAAATATTTGAGATGTGTTACGATGAATCATAACTTCATATCTTTATAAAACATATTGATAGAGACAAAACTAGTCCCGAAGCCAAAAGTGCACATCGAAAGTATTAGCATTGTGTTGAATTGTATCAAATGCTTCACAAAAGTCGAGGAATAAAATAATAGCCTCGGTGTCAACTGAATCAATCAAGTCTAAAACTAACCCAATGTCACAGCTGATGTGGCGAACTTTCATGAAACCAGTTTGGGTTTCAATAATACCCCGGTTTAGGCCCATTTTAAGCCTATTAGCATATGTTAAAATTATCAATTTATATTTCGCCCTTGCAGAAGGCAGGAATCGTGGTCACAGGCAGGCAATGTTCATACACAGGTAGGCAAACAGGTAGGTGAATCAAAAGTAGGACTGAAGGCTATAACTGGTTCTCACACACGCGCTAGGAAATGTCTTAGTAGGGTCAAAAACGAACAATACCTCACAAAGGCACAAACAGAATCAACTGAACTAAATAAGGAGCTGATGAGACCAGGTGAGTAACGAACACAGGTGAAATCAATCAACACAAATTAAAGACGGGGCTACCTTCAAGAATACAAAGAAACAGAACACACGGTTGACTAAGAAAATAAATACAGGACCTTATACTTGGGGTTTTTACACAAGGTATTGTCAATATTTAAGGCAGAAAGATATTTTCTCTTAAAGTTACTTTTTTTTCACCCTCTAACCCATTTTGCGCTTGATCTAATGAAGTCGGGTTTAGCTAAATCAGTTTACATTTTATCTAGTTCTATTCGAGATGTATTCAGATCTGTTTCTTCCTTTTCTGAAGGGATACGCTTTTCTAAAAGAACATTCAATTTATTAATATACTCATATTCTTTCAAACATTTTTGCTACTTGAATTCCTTACTGCGTGTAATGGCGATAGATCTTACTTTGAATTTAAATATTTCCCCGCTACTTCCATGCTTTGGTTCTAAAATCATTCAAATTAAACGAGTCTATGATCAAGTTCTTTAAGCTCTTGTTCAAGACTGGATAATTTAGGAGTGAATTATTACATTTCCAGTATCCTCGAACGCCACTGGATTTTCTGAACATTCTAACTTAAATACTATAATTTTATGATCAGTCAAAGGAGCAGGTTTTATGGCTTACTTCTTGTACATACTGTAAAAGTGGGGGAGAAATGAGATTGTGGGTTTGACCATCGTTTACCTAGTATTCGTTTAAGTGTGTATTAAAGAAGCGCCATGCATCAATCACTGTCAGTTTATTGCAAAAGTATGTTATGATGTCACTATTCGGAGATCTTTGCACTATTCTAGGTGGAAATATATCTAAAGAGTTATAAGGTGTTTCATTAAAGTCTCCAGCTATTATAAGCCATGCATTTGTGTACTTGTTTTGCAGCTCAGTAAGCTTATCAGTCTTATTTGAGGTAAGAGTTGTACCTATACACATTGCATATAATAAAAAAACACGTATCTTGTTTGGAGATCAATATAACCCATCTCCCATCTTTGGACATACAAGACTCTGAAATATCACCTCTAAATTTATGAGGCAATATCATAGTACCAGCTGAGTGGTAAGACCCGTGACTATAATAAACATTATTTCCCCATTGTGATTTCCAAAAACTAGAATCTGAATCGCAGGAGCGAGTCTTCTGGAGTAGAAGGAAATCTGCATTAGAGTGTTTACAAAATAAATAAAGTGGTTTTCTTTTAGTTATGGTTCGTAAACCCCTGTCATTTAGAGATACAATATTTAGTGCATTGAATTCAATGCGCCCTGTGCTTTGGAGAAAACATACATGTTGCGCGTGACCGGAAGTTGTAACACTGCTGATGCTACGTTCCCCCTTGAATCCAAAGCTGTGAACAGGTATTTCAATTTATCTTGACAATTGTGTTACCCCAAATTGCAGAGAGAGTCTTGCTATATATATACGCTTTATATCATGCAAAAGGAAATGTTTCATTAACTTGACGAACAATAACACACGCCGCTGGTGGGAGATTTGCCAGCCACTCATTCCAATGTTTACAAATGTCCCCCTAAGCGAGTGTGGCTGACTAGTGACAGTGACAGCTGGCTAGCTACACCATGTGCAACTGAATCATAGATGTAGACTGTTTATAGAGACACAAACACATTTCTTATGACCAGCCAAAAGAAAACATTTAGCTACATATGTACTGTAATTAGCTAGTACATAACTGTGTTGTAGCCTATGTGAACTCACCCTTAAAAGCCCAACCTGTTTGACGAGCTAAACACCGGTAGGCCTGGTTGTAGTCAACTGCAAGTGTTGCTGACAGATTTGATCAGACAGGTTGAAAAACGAATTACAGAAGTAGTATAGATATCTGCGATGTTTATAAACGTTTCCCTAGATGCTTGGAGAATGGGGAGAGGTGTGGTGGCTGTTTTTGGCCCCAGTGAGTTGTTCTCTGGCCTCTGCCACACGGACACCCTTGACCCGTTCCCAGTGTGGCGGGATGGAGCCATCAGCCCCTGTTTTAACCAGCTGGTTCTGGGAGCCCTGGCTCACGCTGTAGTGGCCGTCTTCAGTGCCATCTACCTGAGTGCTCAGAGGTAACGTGAGGTCACACAGTCAGGCCCCTCACAAAATCACAAGGCATATGCGATACAGACCCACATATTGTACCTACGTGTACCTAGGTAAAATAAAGATGTTTGATTTCTACCTTCAGAACAGTAAGTTCATGTCTGTACTAGATCCCTTTCTGTAGTCGCATCTTTATTATATCTATTATATCTAGCCAGGCCATATTTCAGACAGTTCATCGACCATTTTATCCTTTTGCATTACACAGATGCAGCCTCCTCCGGTCCTCTCCCCCGTGTGGTTGGGGCCTCAGGGTGGCCTCAGCCCTGCTGGTGACCCTGCTCTTCGTGGTGGACTTGGTCCTGGTGGTCCTCCTCCACCGGGGGGACATGTACCTGGACATCCTGGCTGATGGATGTGCCATCCTGGCATGGCTGGTCCACTTTGGGGCCCTGCTTGTCCTCCAGAGGTCCATCTATAGAAGAACCAGGGGTCCCTCTGTGTTACTACTGCTGGTCCTGTTGCCTATCCCTAACCTGGTGGTCACCCTGCTGGCTTACGCCCATGAGGCCACCTTCCTGGACCTGGCGGAGCCCTTTAGAGTGGTACGGCTGGTGCTTGCAGTCACCCGGGGACTCTCTCCTTGTCTACCTCCTGGCCTTCGCTGCTCCCTGTGTCGGTGAAGGGAGTTACACCTCCATGTCCGTCAATGATGCAGACAGCTCTCTCCTCATCCCAGAGAGTTCCTACCAGGACACGGGAGAGGTGGTGGCAGAGGATGGCAGTAGCATCATCTCCCGCCTGATGTACCTGTGGTTGAACCCTCTACTGAGGCTCGGCCGGCGTGGGGAGCTGGAGAGGCCATGCAATGTCTATCTCCTTCCCCGGAGGCTCCGCACCAGTGCAGTGCGCCGACACTTCCTCCGCTGCTGGGAGGACTGCCAACAGAGGGCAGCAACACAGAGAAGGAACACTACACCCAGGCCTGCAAACAAGAGCCTACAGAACAGAACATGGTCTTCACCCCTCCAGGAGGGTATAGCAGTGGAGGAGGTAGGACTGTTAAAAGTGTTGCACAAAGCCTTCGGGCTACGCTACTACCTGCTTGGTGTGCTGAAGCTAGCGGGCAACATGCTGAGCTTCGCAGGACCCCTGCTCCTCAGCAGCCTGGTGCACTACATGGAAGAGGAGGGGGCCCCCGTCAGCCAGGGGGCCTGGTGTGCCACGGGCCTCTTCTTCAGCACCTTCTTCTCTGCCCTCATCCGGAACATCTTTTCCTTCGAAGTCTCGAAGGTCTCACTCTCAGCGCGCGCCGCCCTCATCTCAGCCATCTACGGGAAAGCACTGCGGGTCAGCGGCGGCAGCCTGGCAGCGCGGTTCACCCTGGGCGAGGTGGTCAACTTCATGAGCACGGACACGGACCACGTGATCAACTTCTTCAACAATTTCCACGAAGTGTGGAGTCTGCCCTTCCAGTTCTCCATTGCCCTCTACCTGCTCTACCTGCAGGTGGGTGTGGCCTTCCTAGGAGGACTGGGTGTGGCTCTGCTGCTGGTGCCGCTCAATAAGGTGCTGGCCTCGAAGATCATGGAGAATAACAAGCACATGCTCACACATAAGGATAGTCGTGTCAAGGTGAGAAATTCTCTATGACTTTGACTATCTTTTACTTTTATCTTAACACTCCAACCATAGCAACACCTATATGAATGCTATTATTTTTATTGTTTAGAGCAGTGCTATTAAGTAGTAATGAAGTAGTAATTACAACATACAACTTTAGAAGTCTTTGATGTCAAGCTGCGAAACTGCTTGCAGACGTTTCACCTAAAGATGTGAGCTCAACAATGTCGTCTGTCTGCCCTGTCCTTGCCTTCCAGCTAATGACAGAGGTCCTCTTTGGAATACGAGTCATCAAGTTCTACAACTGGGAGGCCTACTTTGCCCAGAAGATAGCAGATTTTCGGAGGCAAGAGCTGTCCCACCTCAAGGCCATTAAGTACCTGGACGCTGTGTGCGTGTACACCTGGGGATCTCTACCCATAGTCATATCTATCATCACCTTTGTCACATACGTGCTGCTCGGCCATGAGCTCACTGCAGCCACGGTAGGCACGGTCCATATTTCATTTTGTGAAACTAGAGTGCTTCATCCGATAGTAGTTACCATATAAAAGTGAGCAAAATATTTTGCAATCAATCTGTTCCAATGTCCTCACTAGCAATACCACCTTGTATGAAGTAATGTTTCGGATAGAACATTCCAAGTGGTAGCTATGCTAGAATGGACATTGGAACAGACATACTAGCGATTGAACGATCTACTAACTGATAACCAGGAACACAATGATGATGTGGCTGCATGAGACTAATTCGAATAGGGACACTTTCCCTCCACCATTGCAGGTGTTCACCACTCTGGCCCTAGTGGGCATGCTGATCGTCCCCCTCAACAGCTTCCCCTGGGTCCTCAACGGCATCCTGGAGGCCAAGGTGTCCCTGGACCGCATCCAACGCTTCCTCAAGCTGCCCAACCAGGACCTCGATGCATATTTCAGTCTCGGTAGGTGTGTGTGTGCGTGCTCAGCATAAATAAAGTACATTTTGCTTGTACATACATTATTAATTAATACATGTGCAATAACTGTGTCTATGAAAGTGAGATATGCAAATATGTGCATGAAATGTTTTTCATTGACTTTGTGGCTCCAACTTACAGTGGCCCCTGGGGACCCCCAGGACACCATTGTGATGAGTCAGGGCATATTCTCATGGCAGGGGCCTGGGGGGCCAGATCACCCCACAAGCTCTGATACTGAATCCCCCAAAGGAAGTCTGATGCTCCATAGCCTCAACCTATCCATCACTAAGGTGTGTACCCTGCATCACAAACTATGTAACCTATACAGCTTGGAAATCATGGGGTCAACCATCTTATCACAGCAAAGATGTAGTATTTATTTTTCTTGTCTGCCAGGGATCCCTAGTTGTTGTGGTGGGCAAGGTGGGCTGTGGGAAGAGCTCCTTACTGGCAGCCATCACTGGAGAACTCAACCGGTAGTGCTCACCGCCTCATTTACTAAGCTTACAAAGCTCAAGTAAATTTGTTTTGTTGGTTTATTTCAATGACCTTTTTGGATCTATCGTTGAGTTGTTACTTCCCTCTGTAGGCGTGGAGGTGATGTATACGTCCAGGGCAGGGAGGATGGGTTTGGTCTCGCCGCTCAGGAGCCGTGGATCCAGCATGCAACAGTTCGGGACAACATCCTGTTTGGCAAGGACTACAACAGTTCTTTCTACCAGGCTGTGGTGGAGGCCTGTGCGCTCACGGACGACCTCAATGTGAGACTCGCCTCTCTTTTTCACTTTCTTTATTTGTTTCTCTCTCTCTGCTTCAATCTCTCTTATCCTCATAGACAACCTCAATGCTAGCTTTATCCCTTGTTCCATTTTTATTTTGGCCAAGTCCAAACTTTACTTGACCAACCTCTAATATATTTGTTATATATCCAACGAATGTTAATAAAGACAAAATCCAAACTCGGTGCATTTGAAAATATTTGACTGAATTGTCTTGTTTGTCCAGATTCTGCCTAATGGGGACAGGACCGAGGTGGGAGAGAACGGAGTGACTCTGAGTGGAGGACAGAAAGCTCGCCTGGCCTTGGCCAGAGCTGTTTACATGGTAAGAGTCCTCACCAGAATCCATGGTAACACAACAGCCATCTAGAAAAGACAGAGACTGTGTATCAGTGACTCTCCAACTTTATTTAACAAGCAAGCTTTTGCCAGGTTAGAAGAATGGATGGCAGAAAACATTACATCATTTGCTTTTTGTATTGAATGTCAATCTCTCTTTTAAACGAACAAGGAGAAAGACATTTTCCTCCTGGACGATCCACTGGCAGCAGTAGACTCTGACGTGGCCCATCACCTCATGGAGAGATGCATCATGGGGATCCTCAGGAGCAAGACCAGAATCCTATGCACCCACCGCATAGAGTTTGTGGACAAAGCTGATGTGGTGATTCTCATGGACAATGGAACAATTATTAAAACGGGTAGTGAACTCTGGCCTTACGTTCCTCAATTGATAATGGAATAATGAATTACATTTCTGTGTAAATGCATATGTCTGAATAAACTCTCTGTCCTTCTCATTCGTTTTAAATAGGTACACCTGAAGAGGTCCTTCCTTTGGTCGAAGCAGTGCCCAAGAACCGGAAGAATGACAGTAATGCAAAGGAGAAAGGTACCAGTAGTCATTTATGTCTCTTAGCGTTGTGTTTTGGAATATATTGCTTGCAACACAGTGCTAATATCACTGATGCAGAGGAATGAAAGTCCATTTGATTATTTTCTACACCTTGTTGTTGAATTGAGTGATGGACTACTCCATGGAAAAATTGGCAGGTGTTTTTATTTGCGTTCTAACTTGAAACAGATGTCATTGAGCGAGAGGAGAAGCAGGGTCCATCCAATGAGCTGTTTGCGGAGGAGGAGTCTACACTATCAAGGGAGGAGCAGAAGGCGGTGGGCGGGCTGGCCTGGAAGGTTTACCACACCTACTGGAGAGCGGTAGGAGGGCCCTTGGCTGTCTCCATCTTGCTGTCCCTACTCCTCATGCAAGGTACAGCTACCACCTAGCGCCTTAATATGACATCACACTTCTGTTGGCTTTGCTGGATTGTTTATGAATTTTACATTTTGCTGTCTCTGTCTCAGCCTCTAAGAATGTGTCTGACTGGTGGCTGTCCCACTGGATCTCTAACCTGAAGAACAATGGTTCCGCCCAGAGTGTTCTCATGCCTGCCTACAGCTCACCACACCTGCTGCTATTCTCTCCTGGAGGACTAATGTAAGTTAGAGGTTATTACAACGTTGAGACTGATACACTGGATTAGATTCAATTACTCAGAATGTGCAGTGTCATTCCTCTTATATAATCCACTGTTAGGTTCTAAATAACATGGCAAAAACTGATGGACAACTATAAAAGCTCAAACCAAGTTTATTCACCCAAAGGGTCGGACAGCTGAGCAGACAAAAACAGCACGAGTTTCCCCCAGCACGAGTATATATACCCCAATTTGGGTGAAGTATCCTCCTCCTCTTCTCTAAACATGACATGATCTTTATTGCTAGACAGGAAGTTAAGTGATGCGGGCAATAAACAGTTCCTTCTCCCTTAATCTGACCTGACCTCTGCCCCACATTCCTCACTAAACCACAGCTCTCCACCCTTATCAGTGACTGCAACGATGTGATTTCCTTTCCTTTACTCAGTACATTCCAAGCTTAATTGCCTCCACCATATACATTCCTGCTACAGATAACCATTTACTTCTGGTGTAGAAACCAGACTATAACACTCCATATTTCAAGTTTAGGAGTCAGAACTCATCACCACTTATGACTCCACACTGCTTTAAGTCATACTTAGGTACTCTCCATTGATATTACAGAGCCTCTAAATCTAAATCCTTTAGATTGTGCAGTAAAAGGATTAGGTGTCAAATCGCAGAGACTTCCATGATGCAGCACACACGCATGACAAGATTGATTCAAATGTGTGTTTTATCCCCAGGTTCCCTGTCAATATTATGGAAACGACAGCTTTCGCCAACATGAGCTCGGAGGTGAAGTTCTATCTGACAGTTTACTCTTCCATTGCGGGTGCCAACACGGTCTTCACCGCCTTCCGAGCCTTCCTCTTCGCCTTTGGAGGCATCCGTGCAGCATTGGTCATCCATAACAGGCTGCTTGACACAGTCCTCAAGGTTGAGCGTCTTCTGTTCAGTTGACCCCTCGGGAAACTGGTTTAGTCATGACCATGGTCATGGTTTCAATCATGTAAAAGATGTATTTTACATTTTATAGCATAATTATGATTTATTCGGAAAAATGATCACGGTTCAACTCATGCTGTGAGAGCAGTGGGGGCTGCTGAGGGGAGGATGGCTCATAGTAATGGCTGGAATGGTGTCAATGGAATGGTATAAAACATCTCAAAGACGTGGTTTCCATGTGGTTGATAACACTCCATTCCAACCATTATCCATTCCAGCCTCTACTGTGTGAGAGTTGATGTTCTGTAGATAATTTACAGTGTACTTGTTTTGTCCAAACATTCCTAGTGTTGGGTACTGTTTGTAAAAAAACAAATTTATATGTTTTATACACTTTGTAGTATTTATTTTAAAGGTATATTTTTTTTGTACATAAACAAAAATGCTTTATTGGATAGAGGTGAGACAGTGGGAAAGATAGTTTTAGGCTGAAAAGGCATTGATCTTGCTGCAGCCATATATATGATCTGAAGGCAGTGGTTCAGACTGCTAGACTACCTTAATACACGTAGTATTTGTAGTGTTTACTGTTTACATTGCCATGATGGAGTACAAACACACCTAACTAACCCTGACCCGCCTCTCTCTATATCAATCCAGGCTACAGTTACCTTCTTCGACACTACACCGCTGGGCCGCATCCTTAACCGCTTCTCCTCCGACCTGTACAGCGTGGACGACACTCTCCCTTTCTTCCTCAACATCCTGCTGGCTAGCATCTTCGGCCTGCTGGGCATGCTGGTAGTGATGAGCTACGGCCTGCCCTGGTTCCTAGTGGCCCTGCTTCCCCTGGGCCTGCTCTACCACCTCACACAGCGCTTCTACCGACACACATCCAGAGACCTGAAGCGTCTGTGCAGCCTCACCCTCTCGCCGGTGTATTCACATTTCTCTGAGACGCTGAGTGGCCTCGGTACCATCCGAGCAAGTTCCAGTGCCTCCAGGTGAGGACGGTAAAGTTAGAATGAGGAATTTATATTTTGGACCCACTCTAGATCTGGTGGTTACCAACCTTGATTTGGCTAGTTGAATCAGGGGTGTTAGCGGTTAGATCTGAGCTTGCACAAAAGCCGGCTCAACTTGTACCGCTCTAGGACCAGTCCAAGGTCCAAGCCAAAACATATATATATATATTTTTTTTTGGAAGGAGGTTTATGTTCTCCGTCTGTCTGTTGTGGCTCTAGATTTGAGGAGGAGAACGAGAGGCGTCTGGAGCAGAACCAGCGCTGTCTGTTCCTTAGCAACGCCGCCATGCAGTGGCTGGACATCCGCCTGCAGATGATCGGCGTTGTCGTGGTGACGGGCATCAGCGTGATCGCCGTCGTCCAGCACCAGTTCAAATCCATCGACCCGGGTGAGCACCCAGCTAGCATGTTAGCATGTGTCCCATAGTCAGCACAGGTTTAGCACAACACAGGCCTCGATTACACGGTTGATGTCTACTAGTTGTTGAGGCTGCTGTAGAGGAGAATCTAGAAGTAGTATCAGTACATGTACTCTGAGTATACAAAACATTAAGAACACCTCTTTCCATGACGTAGACTCACCAGGTGAATCCAGGTGTTAGCTATGATCCCTTATTAATGTCACTTGTTAAATCAACTTCAATCAGTGTTGATGAAGGGGAGGAGACAGGTTAAAGAATGATTTTTAAGCCTTGAGAAAATTGAGACATGGATTGTGTATGTGTGCCATTCAGAGGATGAATGGGCAAGACAAAATATTTAAGTGCCTTTTGAACAGGGTACTGTAGTAGGTGCCAGGTGCTCCGTTTGTGTCAAGAATTGCAACGCTGCTGGGTTTTTCTACGCGCAACAGTTTCCTGTGTGTATCAAGAATGGTTCACCACCCAAAGGACATCCAGCCAACTTGACACAACTGTGGAAAGCATTGGAGTCAACATGGGCCAGCATCCCTGTGGAATGCTATCGACACCTTGTAGAGTCCATGCCCCGACGAATTGAGGCGGTTCTGAGGGCAATATTGTTTTGTATAGAGTATACTCAGTGTATGTCTTGTTTGCTGTGCCTAGGCCTTAATAACAACTGTTTGTCCTATGGTTGCTCTCCCTGCCAGGTCTGGTGGGTCTGTCCCTGTCCTATGCTCTGTCCATCACAGGCCTGCTGTCAGGCCTCATCTTCAACTTTACCCAGACAGAGATGCAGCTGGTGAGTGTGGAGCGCACCGAGGAGTACTCCACCACCCTGCCCACTGAGCCACAACACAGCAACCCACAGGTGAGGAGTCCTGTGAGGACGTGTGTCTTATAGCATGCTACTCAGTTGCACTCCATTGAGGCTTCATAATTCCTTTGTTTCAATGTCAGAAGTGTACGCCAGGTTTTCAGTGGTTGTCTTTATGAGGTGTTGGATAGGTGTTATTTCTAAAATTACTAAATCTATTTGTTCAAGTTCTTTGGGTATTTTAGCCTGGTCAGTTACTTCTTACTGAAGTGGCCATTCAGGGGAATAGAAAACAAGTACGTTTGTTACATGACTGAGGACCCATCTACTTCCGTCTTTACCATAGGTGCCCACCTCGTGGCCGGAGCAGGGTTGGGTGGAGTTCCGTGGGGCCGTGCTGTCCTACAGAGAGGGGCTGCCCAACGCCCTGGACGGGGTGAGCCTGGTGGTCCGGCCTGGGGAGAAGGTGGGGGTGGTAGGCCGGACGGGCTCAGGCAAGTCGACCCTGTTCCTGGCCCTCTTCCGCATGGTGGAGCTGAACCAGGGTCAGATCTTACTGGATGGAGTGGACACCAGCCAGGTGGGACTGGCCCAGCTCAGGTGAGAGGATTAAGAGATGATGGTGGTGATATGATTTTAATTTTGTTTTTTAAACTGATGATGATGGGGATCTGTGCATCTGTAATAAAAGCTCTTTATAGCTGATGACATTCATCAAGCATGTCTGCTTATTTTGAACTACAAAAAAATCGATGACTCTAGAGTAGTTGACGGATCCATTTCCACTGTATTTGTGGCTCCCCCTTCAGGTCCAAACTGGCCATCATCCCCCAGGACCCTTTCCTGTTCAGCGGGACAGTGCGAGAGAACCTGGACCCATGTGGACGTCACCCTGACCCCCGGCTACTGGAGGCCCTGGAACACTGTCACCTCAGCCCTGTCATCAACCACATCGGTGAGAGAGAGTGAGGGTGGGAGAGAAAGAGAGGGGGAAGAGAGGATTGAGGACAGTAGAGTAGGGAGATTGTGATGGTGATAGAAGGGAGATGATGAAAAATCATGCAAATGAGAGGGTGATCTAGCAGATGACAAATAGGAGGAGTAGTTGAATTAAACAGACAAACTGAATGAGAGCCCAATGGAGAGAAGAGGGGTATCAAACAGAGGTGAAAGTAAGCCGGTACATTCCGGTACCAACAAAATAAATAGTGGTGGTACGCCGTACCAGTAAAACGTGACCCATCGCAATAATTTAAAGGAAATGCAGAAAAAACTATATTGAATTACAACATTATTTAACATTACCGCATGTCGGCTGCATGAAAATGAGCGAGTTGACTTGAAATCGGTCCGTATACCTGTGGTTCGAAGAAAACACTAAAATGTTGGAAAGATGGAGATAAGTGACCGAGATGCGTGCATACAGCATTGGATGCATAATTTCGGGATACAAGTGTAGTGGCTCTAATGACAATCGCCGAATGTCATTACACATTTAGTTTTTTTGTAACAGATTTGTCTTTCCATTCAGCAAATTGCAGGTGCACTGTGGATGCTGGAATTATATTGTGAGTGGCCAAACGTGCGTGGGTAACCAACAGGAGTGCCTTTTGAAGTGATTGTTTCACAATCAAATGAAAACCTCATGACTGGTTAATAAAGTTAATAGGGATTCTATATGTAATCTATGCATCTAAACTCAGCAAAAAAGAAACGTCCCTTTTTCAGGACCCTGTCTTTCAAAGATAATTTGTAAAAATCCAAATAACTTCACAGATCTTCATTGTAAAAAGTTTAAACACTGTTTCCCTTGCTTGTTCAATGAACCATGAAGAACCATAAACAATTAATGAGCATGCACCTGTGGAACGGTCGTTAAGACACTAACAGCTTACAGACGGTAGGCAATTAAGGTCACAGTTATGAAAAATTAGGACACTAAAGAGGCCTTTCTACTGACTCTGAAAAACACCAAAAGAAAGATGCACAGGGTCCCTGCTCATCTGTGTGAATGTGCCTTAGGCATGCTGCAAGGAGGCATGAGGACTGCAGATGTGTCCAGGGCAATAAAGTGCAATGTTCGTACTGTGAGACGCCTAAGACTGCTACAGGGAGTCAGGAGAGACCGTGGCAGACCACGTGTAAGAACACCTGCACAGGATCGGTACATCCGAACATCACACCTGCGGGACAGGTACGGGACAGGTACAGGATGGCAACAACAACTTCCCGAGTTACACCAGGAACTCACAATCCCTTCATCAGTGCTCAGACTGTCCGCAGTAGGCTGAGAGAGGCTGGACTGATGGCTTGTAAGGCCTGTTGTAAGGCAGGTCCTCACCAGACAACAACGTCGCCTATGGGCACAAACCCACCATCGGTTGACCAGACAGGACTGGCAAAAAGTGCTCTTCACTGACGAGTCACGTTTTGTCTCACCAGGGGTGATGGTCGGATTCGTGTTTATGGTTGAAGGAATGAGCGTTACACCGAGGCCTGTACTCTGGAGCGGGATCGATTTGGAGGTGGAGGGTCCGTCATGGTCTGGAGCGGTGTGTCACAGGATCATTGGACTGAGCTTGTTGTAATTGCAGGTAATCTCAACACTGTGTGTTACAGGGAAGACATCCTCCTCCCTCATGTGGTACCCTTCTTGCAGGCTCATCCTGACATGACCCTCCAGCATGACAATGCCACCACGCACAGAACGAGCAGGGTGGCTGATTTCCTGCAAGACAGGAATGTCTGACAGGAGACAGGAGTGTTCTGCCATGGCCAGCGAAGAGCCCAGATCTCAATCCCATTGAGCACGTCTGGGGCCTGTTGGATCGGAGGGTGAGGGCTAGGGCCATTCCCCCCAGAAATGTCCGGGAACTTGCAGGTGCCTTTGGTGGAAGAGGGGTGTAACATCTCACAGCAAGAACTGGCAAATCTGGTGCAGTCCACGAAGAGGAGATGGACTGCAGTACTTAGTATCTGGTGTGGCCACCAGCTGCATTGACTATTACTTTTGATTTGGAACCCCCCTTTGTTCAGGGACACATTATTCAATTTCTGTTAGTCACATGTCCGTGGAACTTGTTCAGTTTATGTCTGTTGTTGAATCTTATGTTCATACAAATATTTACACATGTTAAGTTTGCTGAAAATAAACGCAGTTGCCAGTGAGAGGACGTTTATTTTTTTGCTGAGTTTGTCATTCTATGATTAGACTAGTGCTGTTAGGGTGAAACATATTACCGCCACGCCGGCAGTCACGAGCCAGGAACGCAGTCAAATTCCACGTAACCGTTTAGTCATGGTAACTATGCTTCTCCAAGCTCTGATGCTGCTGCTGATCACTAGTAGCCTACCAAACTAGCTAACTGCCTGGTACTCAGCACTCTATTGTCACTCTGATGCAAACGTAATCGATGAGCTCATGATGAGCTCATGTTGCGCAACATTTCTATAGGCTATGCAATTGTGGGGGAAAAGTGTTTTGATGGGATCTTCTTTTTAATAGAGGCCATCAGCTTTCTATAGGCTAGGCTTTCCTAATATTAAACACATAGCTTTGCTTTAAAACAGAAGTATAGCCTACCTGGCTGGTATTAAAATTAACCACGGGAAAACTCCATTCGCTATTTAAGCGCATAGATTACATGTATTTTTCCCCCTGCCCCTGTTCCGAGACAGGTCCATGATAATGGTCCATTATAAATGAAAACTAATTTGACACATATTATTTAGTATATGTAAAGGCAAGATTAAATCAAGAATAGTCTAATGGGTGACATTATTAGCCCTTCACTTGTGAATGATCCCACTTGTGTGCATTAAGGCAAGAAACAACTCCTGTAGCCTAAGCCCATAGGCCTATATGTTTTGATAAGGTTTGAATCACAACTAAAGTGGCCAAATAACTTCTTAAAATTTAAGCTCATTAATCCGTTTTTACAACCGGTGTAGAGGCTAACGTACATACACAGGCAGTGCGTGAGTTACACATTTGGGGAAAATAATTTTCACCATAAAAATGAACCTTTTAAATTAATTAAATTAATTACATGCATAATCGCATTATGGTCCCTTTTGAGAATGGCGTTTTCCCGCTAATTGATTGCATTTTGGAACATTCGTGCTTATAGCCTACTGCCGTGTACTCCCTTTAGAAATCGTTTGGAGAAAGCATCCTTTCTATGTTATTCAGCTATGTTCAATTGAATTCTTCATACTATAAAATACTGCCACGGAATTCTAAGCAAATCTTGTCTGCTAAATGAACTAGTGTAGCCCACAGCCATATGGCATCGCCTAACATAATGACAACTCAGAGTATGCTATTCTGTTCTTCTGAAACAGACTACATTTTCTTAATACCATTGTCTCTTTAGACCTGTCTAAAATAAATAATGGATTTATTGTGATGGTGTAGGTTATATTACATAGACTTATTAGAACATGTAGAGGTTCCAAAGGTCTGCATCGGTGTGGAAGCCAGGAGATGCCAAATGTGTTTTAATAACGGTCAATTACTGTGAGACAGGCAGTTATTTGCTTTAAAATCACAAAATATCATGACCGCCACAGCCCTAGATTAGACCCATTTAAAAATGTTAAAAACGTGGCATGTCCTGTGCGGTAAGAAATTAATTCTAATTTCACTCCTGGTATCAAACCAAGTGAGAGTGAAAGAACAAGGAAGTAAAGGAGAGTGAGGAAAGGAAGAGAGTGAAGGTAGTAATTAGTTCATGTTTGTGTCTGTAAGAGTTGGGTCAGGTGGCCTCACTAACCTCTGTGAGTGTATTTGTGTATCTTAGGTGGTCTAGGTGCTGAGGTGGGAGAGCGGGGCAAGTCTCTCTCTCTGGGACAGAGACAGCTGCTGTGTCTGGCCAGGGCTCTGCTGACTGAAGCTAATGTAAGAACCAGCCCACACCATCCATCCATATCGATTGCTAACATGGCTTTGAATTCATCCATCCATACCAATTACTAACATGGCTTTGAATTCTCAACCATCCGTATCAATTACTAGCATGGCTTTATTTCTCAACCATTGTTTCCTCTCTATAGATACTGTGTATTGACGAAGCTACAGCCAGCGTTGACCAAAAGACTGACAAACTGCTACAGCAGACAATCAGAGAGAAGTTTCAAGACAAGACCGTCCTCACCATTGCCCATAGGTAAATTATTCAGTGAACACAACTTTACATAATGATCTTAAGTGCTTTAGTAGACATTTATACTGAATTATACATAACTTGAGTTTTTATGGTACATTTTTAATGTAATTTGATGTCCTAGTTTAATAAAGTGACACCTTGATTTTCTCTTTCTCTGTCACCAGAATCAACACCATCATGGACTCAGACAGGGTGCTGGTGATGCATTCTGGGAAGGTGGTGGAGTTTGATACCCCTGCTGATCTGTGCCAAAGAGACGACTCCATTTTCTGCAAGCTGGTTGGTGGGAGGGGAGAGTGAGAAGAGAAGCTATCAGAGGACTAATGACAATGGGAAATGACAATGGGAAATGTCAATGGAGATCTCTCTCTGTTTCCCCACAGGAGGCCAGTGGTGGTCAGACTCTGTGGACCAACCAACCACCCGTCCAATGGAGGTGGTAGAAGTTGGCACTATAATAATTACTGGTCCAAGGTCAGATTATATATTTTTTTATGCCCATGATCGTTAAGGTTAGGATTTGGTGTAGGGTAATTTGATCCTAGATCTGTAGTTAAGGGCGGCGACTTCTGCCTTGAGGCTCACCGCCTGACATTTGACCTCAGAGAGTAAGGTCTGAATAGTCCAACCCGAGCGAGATTATTCTTTTACTACATTTTAGGAAGTCAGGTTAATTTTCTAACCTGGGCGTCATGTGGAATTTCTCTGCTTTTTATTCATGAAACACGTTAATGTGGTATGAAAGAACTGTCGATGTGTCAATAGCACAGAGGTAATGAAGAAACAATGAAAAAGTACTTGAATTGCTTTTGTATGAAGTGAGTATTTTATAGCGCTATAATGATTTGGACTGAAAAGTTATCTTCCTAGACAAGTCAGTCATTCGCTTTGCAGCACCGTCAATCATTTATGAATGTCTGAGATTCCTTTTGCACCTGGTCTGTTGACAGAATGATCTGTATAGCTAGAGTGCACAATAATGGACATTCTTCACATAGATAAAACACATGTTTACACACTGTTTTCTGCACGGACATGCTCCAGACAAATATAATTTGTGATAAATAAAGACAATTTAAAGTTGCTATTTCTCTATTTGTTTACCATTCTCACAGAGCACATTTGTTTGGAATATAGTATTGTTATGTCTGAGGATTTCAAGCCATTCTGTAGCAGAACTACTGTATATCAGTCATTTGAGAATGTTTCTGTTTTGTAATATACTGTAAGAGAGAACATCTCAGGGAGAATTGCCTTTACATGCAGTGTTTTCAGTAGTGGTCAGTACTCTCATGTACAGTAATATGAAGGTGTAACATTTTCAAAATAAAATGGCTGCACTGGTTTTACACGTCTGGTCACTTTTTAGATTTATTGAGTTTGCTTGAACATCATTATGACAATCGTCATAATTAGTCACTATATTTCTATGATTTACACATCTCGTTATTGTTTTGTTGAGTTTGGGTTCATCAAAATGTCAGTACGATTACATAATTGTCATTTAATGGTAATTGGAAGGAGTAGCCCCACCTTAAAGGTATGGTTACACAGTAAGAATGTTATGATGTCTCATAAATCAGTTCTATTCAAGTCGTCATCCCTAGATCATGCCACACCTTCATTGTTGTGCCTTATAATTACCATGAGTCATGAATGAACGCCTAGCAGCCCCTCCCTTGAAACAAGACAACTCTTTGGCACACCTGCATTTTTGTTGTATCAACAGACAATTATTATTTTCCACCTGTCTTGGTATGTCAGAGAAAAACAGAGCACTCTCCATCTCACAGTTCCAATCTTGGGAGGCCAGGTTTCAGTGATCGCCCTGCCTACCTGGACTGGAGAATGTGTGTGACGGTTTGTTGCTGGGAAGGGATGCTGAAGATGGAACCAGTTTGTCTGTTTTGGGGAGGGTTTGGTTTCACTGAGTGAGGCACCTGGAAGGCATGCCGAAGGTGGAACCAGTTTGTTTGCTTTGGGGAGGGTATGCTTTCGCTGAGTGAGGCAAGGGGTAGGCAGTCCTACAGGAGTACGGAACAGCATGGACTGCTAACACTGTCACAACTTTCTCACATCGCTGGCAAAACTCCTCGGTGGCGGAGTAACAAGAAACTGCATGATCAAAACAACCCAATGGAGACTAAGGTAAGATTTTGATTTGTTGTCTATTTACATTTTGAACCCTTTGCTGAAGTACTCCATCCAGACTATATGGTGTCAGGTACTATTGTAGTGTTTACAAAGTCCACAATGATGTCATTGTAAGGGTCAACTGAATGCATTCAACTGGAATGTGTCTTCCGCTTGTTACCTAACGCCTCTGAATCAGAGAGGTTCAGGGGGCTGACTTGGGGAAAATCTCAGTCGGCCTCTAATCTCTTACAGCTCTGCACAATGTGAATGAATGTCAAACAATAGGAATTATTTGAAGAGAGTAAATGTTAATAACGTGCCATGTTTCATGAAATATGATTGCAGCATTTAGCTTACTGTCAGTGCACTCGTCTTTATGAGTGAATATACAGGTAACTGACAAAATAAAGGAAACACCAACATAAAGTGTCTTAATAGGGCGTTGGGCCACCATGAGCCACATCAGCTTCAATGCACCTTGGCATAGATTCTACAAGTGTCTGGAACTCTGTTGGAGGGATGCGACACCAGTTTTCCACTGGAAATGCCATAATTTGGGGTTTTGTTGATGTTGGTGTAAAATGCTGTCTCAGGCGCCACTCCATGGCATTTGGTTTTCATTGTTTTCATGCTCATCAAACCATTGAGTGACCACTCATGCCCTGTGGATGGGGGCATTGTCATCTTGTGGATGGGGGCATTGTCATCTTATGGGAGCGTAGCCAAAATGGGGGCATAGCCATGGTAGCCAAAATAATGGGCAAACTAATGGCCTACAAAGCATACTTTGTATCAATATACCCTTATTTATTCAAGTGTTTCAATTATTTTGGCAGTTACCTGTAGTTATTGTTGGGCGTGTGGCATAATTACATTCAATCTCTGCTCCTGAATTAAGTTATTTAATTCAAAACATTATGGCGGACTTAAAAGCAATAGGGGAATACTGAAACACATAGTTTTTTTTTTTTACCTTTATTTTACTAGGCAAGTCAGTTAAGAACAAATTCTTATTTTCAATGACGGCCTAGGAACAGTGGGTTAACTGCCTGTTCAGGGGCAGAACGACAGTCCAACGCTCTAACCACTAGGCTACCCTGCCGTTTAATAAGTCTGAGTGATTCATATTTGTACATATTCATGTTTTGGATGTACAGTATTTGATGATGAAGTTAATGATGATGATTATGATAATTGTGGAACAAATTATTGTTCTTAGAGCAGCAGTCTCGCTAAGCATGTGACACAAATCACTTACAGGACTTGAAAGAACATACTGGAAGCGATTGTTTACAAATCTCTTTATTTGAGCCCCTGCCACGGCAAGCTTTTCATAATAGAAACTGATGGGTGTGGTCATTTCTGAGTTTACACCCGACTGTAGTGCACATATATATATATATATATATATATCTGGACAAACCTGTTGTTCCCTCCATGTCCCAAGGCCATACCTCGAATACCTCAAATGGGCAGCTACCTGGGTGTCAACCATCTGCCAATTTACATATGTAAACAAGTTATCCCCCATAGCCCCCCTTTAGTTATGGTATCAGCTGATTTAGTGTTTTATGTTCAAATGGGTAAAATGAGCTGTGGCATTATTGTCTAATTATGTTCTTTCTTTACATTTGATACTCTTGAAGGCTATGAAAGTATGCTGCAGTATTTAGGCCTACATTATTTGATTATTATAGCATGACAACAAGTTGAGCATTTCTTTTCAACTAATTCTGTCCTCCTCAACAGATTTAGACAGAAGAGCTTTTCATAAAGGATCATGGTATGTGAGATCATTCATCCATCAGCCATGATGATAGTAATAACAAGCATATTCCAGCACAATAAGCTAAGCAACAGGAAATGTACTTTTTGAAAAACACCTATGCCTCAGCATTACTTTCTAGAAGTGTATGCCATTTAAAACGTCTATTTAGAAAGGTGATTGTATTATAGAGCTAGCTGTAAGTTAATGTAAATAACATGTATTTTTATGTTTATTGTTCATTGTTGGCATTTGATGTTCGGGTTATTGAAACATGACCAATGCTGAGGCCACACGCCTGTCTGCACATTTCTTATAACTATGTTTGTATGTCTGCTTTTAGCCTGGTGTCCGCAGCGGGAGGAGGCTCTCTAATGGGCTGTTGCTGGAGCAATCAGAGAAAGGACAATTGGTCGTTTCCAGTGTTGTCGATGGCTCCTTGGCCAATCAGGGGCTGAAAGAAGGTATGACTTTTGAGTCTCTTATTTAATACATAAAAATGTTGTTGAGTCTCAAAGCTCCCAAAAAAAACAAAAAAACTAGAGATTTCACTCTTGGAATTTTTCTCAGGCATTTGTGCATAAGTAAAATACATAGCTGTTTTTAAGGACACATTTGGAATCATTGACATATTCAGTCACCATAACTGTGTTTCACTTTGAGAAATGTTTTTTTTTTTTCAGGAGATGAAATTGTGGGTGCCACAATCAACTTTGACCAACTGTCGAAAGACGATGTGTTGAAAATACTGAGGTTGATGGATGATAATGGATTTGATGAGAAGGTTCAAGTTCTGACAAAAAATAATTTGCGCAAGAGTATGGGGACCTTGGACAGCATCAAAGCACCAGAGGAGGTTTGTGGAATACATTTACAGTCAAACAGAATTAGCTGAATAACAAATTAAGTCAATTTTCAAAAGGTTGTTAGATCAATTATATCTATTGTTATTGGATAGCTTTCTCTTTGCAGATGTTGAAGGATTCCTATAACAGACTCAATGCCAAAATAAAGAGGTTCATGAAGGAGGACAGCTCTGGACAACCTACAGCTTCTGGGGAAAGATGCTCTCCTAACGCGCAGGTACCTAGACCTCTCTGGGCCAAGCCTGATGTCAGAGGAACAGACTCTACAGTGACTCTCAATAATCCTGGTGGAGAACTTTCGTTGCCTAATACCAACATGAATACAAGGGATCTCTTCCTAGCTCAATTGAATGGGTCTATAGAGGCTGATCCTGATGTCAATATCTCCAATTTACCTTCAGTAGACCTTAAAGGTTCCAAAATAGATCTAGAATTGCCAAATTCAGACATTGGCATCCCATCTGGGAAGATCAAAACACCAAGTCTTGGTATGCCTGACTTTGCTATATCTGGACCAAGATTTAGGAATCCAGACCTGGACCTCTCAGTGGATGAGATGTGTGTATCAGATATCAGTTTGCCTGACCTCAATAGTCCAGATATTGACATACCCCCAGGTAAATTCAAACTAACGAAACCACATGCAGAACTCAAAGCTTCTGATTTTGATGTGAATGCCCCCTCTGGTAAACTGAAGATGCCCAAATTTGATAATGATGTAAAAACACCAAAGCTACTTCTCAAAGCTCCCAAGATAAAAGGTGGACTTGATGCACCTGACTTGGACTTACCCAAAGTCGACCTGAAATCACCTAAATTAAATGTAAACACTCCAGATATTGACATTGATTCACCCACAGGGAAATTGAAAATGCCCAACTTGAAAATGTCAACATTTGGAATGAAGGGACCACATATTGACAAACATGGAGATATAGAGGGACCAAACCTGAACTTGTCATCTCCCCAACTCAAGGGTCCCAAAGCAGACCTCAACATTCCAGATGCTGATATTGGCCGCCCATCAGGAAAATTCAAAATGCCAACTTTCAAGATGCCAGATTTAGGTTCCTCTGGACCAAAGGTTAAGGGGTCTGACTTTGATCTTTCAGCCCCCAAGTTTAAAGCTGGGATTGATTCCCCTAACATGGATTTACCAGACATGGACCTCAAAGCCCCTAAATTAGATGTAAACACTCCAGATATTGACATTGATTCACCCACAGGGAAATTGAAAATGCCCAAATTGAAAATGTCAACATTTGGAATGAAGGGGCCACATATTGACAAAGATGGAGACATTGAAGGACCAGACCTGAACTTGTCATCTCCCCAACTCAAGGGTTCCAAATTAGACCTCAACATTCCAGATGCTGATATTGGCCACCCATCAGGAAAATTCAAAATGGCAACTATCAAGATGCCACATTTAGGTTCCTCTGGACCAAAGGTTAAGGGGCCTGGCTTTGATCTTTCAGCCCCCAAGTTTAAAGCTGGGATTGATGCCCCTGACATGGATTTACCAGACATGGACCTCAAAGCCCCTAAATTAGATTTAAACACTCCAGATATTGACATTGATTCACCCACAGGGAAATTGAAAATTCCCAAATTGAAAATGTCAACATTTGGAATGAAGGGGCCACATATTGACAAACATGGAGATATAGAGGGACCAGACCTGAACTTGTCATCTCCCAAACTCAAGGGTCCCAAAGCAGAACTCAACATTCCAGATGCTGATATTGGCCGCCCATCAGGAAAATTCAAAATGCCAACTTTCAAGATGCCACATTTAGGTTCCTCTGGACCAAAGGTTAAGGGGTCTGGCTTGGATCTTTCAGCCCCCAAGTTTAAAGCTGGGATTGATGCCCCTGACATGGATTTACCAGACATGGACCTCAAAGCCCCTAACTTAGATGTAATCACTCCAGATATTGACATTGATTCACCCACAGGGAAATTGAAAATTCCCAAATTGAAAATGTCAACATTTGGAATGAAGGGGCCACATATTGACAAACATGGAGATATAGAGGGACCAGACCTGAACTTGTCATCTCCCAAACTCAAGGGTTCCAAATTAGACCTCAACATTCCAGATGCTGATATTGGCCATCCATCAGGAAAATTCAAAATGCCAACTTTCAAGATGCCACATTTAGGTTCCTCTGGACCAAAGGTTAAGGGGCCTGACTTTGATCTTTCAGCCCCCAAGTTTAAAGCTGGGATTGATGCCCCTAACATGGATTTACCAGACATGGACCTCAAAGCCCCTAAATTAGATGTAAACACTCCAGATATTGACATTGATTCACCCACAGGGAAATTGAAAATGCCCAAACTGAAAATGTCAACATTTGGAATGAAGGGGCCACATATTGACAAATATGGAGGCATAGAAGGACCAGACCTGAACTTGTCATCTCCCCAACTCAAGGGTTCCAAATTAGACCTCAACATTCCAGATGCTGATATTGGCCGCCCATCAGGAAAATTCAAAATGCCAACTTTCAAGATGCTAGATTTAGGTTTCTCTGGACCAAAAGTTAAGGGGCCTGACTTGGATCTTTCAGCCCCCAAGTTGAAAGGGGGAATCAGTCCCCTAGATCTGAATCTGCCAGATCTCAAAGGCCCCAAACTAGGCCTAAATGCACCAGATGTAAACTGTAATATGCCCTCAGGTAAAATCAAAGTTCCTACATTGAAGAAACCAAAGGTTGATCTGAATGCTCCTGATCTGGACATTGATGGCCCCTCTGGTAAACTGAAAATGCCCAAATTTGGGCTGTCTGGTAAAATGCCAAAATCCACAAAACTTAATCTCAAAGCCCCAAAGCTAAAGGGGGGAATTGATTCCCCAGACTTGAATTTACCAGATGCTGACCTCAAAGCCCCTAAACTAGATAGAAATTCCCCCGATCTTGACATCAATGCATCCTCTGGGAAATTCAAAATGCCCAAATTCAAAATGTCTAAATTCAGAGGCCTAAAAAGACCAGATGTTGACATTGATGGAGACTTAGAGGGTGCAGATATAGATATCAATGCCCCCACAGCTAACCTCAAAGGTCCCAAAACAGGTCTAAAAATGCCAGATTTGAAGATGCCTGATTTCAGGCTATCTGGGCACAATGTAGATAAACCGAACTATGACTTACCTGATATTGATCTCTCAGCCCCAAAGCTAAAGGGAGGTATCAATCCCCCAGATTTGAAACTACCTAAAGGTAAAATCAAAGGACTAAAACTAGACCTCAATGATCCAGATTTGGATGTTGACGCTCCCTCAGGAAAACTGAAAATGCCCAAATTTGGACACTCAGGCACTATGCCAAAAGGACCAAATGTGGACATAAATGCAGGTGCAAAATCACCAAAGTTCAGTCTAAATATGCCAAAGATAAAAGCTGGGATTGATGCACCTGACATGGATTTACCAGACATGGACCTCAAAGCCTCTAAATTAGATGTAAACACTCCAGATATTGACATTGATTCACCCACAGGGAAATTCAAAATGCCGAATTTGAAAATGCCTACATTTGGAATGAAGGGGCCACACATTGACAAAGTTGGAGATATAGAGGGACCAGACCTGAAGTTGTCATCTCCCAAACTCAAGGGTCCCAAAGCAGACCTCAACATTCCAGATGCTGATATTGGCAGTCCATCAGGAAAGTTCAAAATGCCAACTTTCAAGATGCCAGATTTAGGTTCCTCTGGACCAAAGGTTAAGGGGACTGACTTGGATCTTTCAGCCCCCAAGTTGAAAGGGGGAATCAGTCCCCTAGATCTGAATCTGCCAGATCTCAAAGGCCCCAAACTAGGCCTAAATGCACCAGATGTAAACTGTAATATGCCCTCAGGTAAAATCAAAGTTCCTACATTGAAGAAACCAAAGGTTGATCTGAATGCTCCTGATCTGGACATTGATGGCCCCTCTGGTAAACTGAAAATGCCCAAATTTGGGCTGTCTGGTAAAATGCCAAAATCCACAAAACTTAATCTCAAAGCCCCAAAGATAAAGGGGGGAATTGATTCCCCAGACATGAATTTACCAGATGCTGACCTCAAAGCCCCTAAACTAGATGGAAATGCCCCCGATTTTGACATCAATGCACCTTCTGGGAAATTGCAAATGCCCAAATTGAAAATGCATAAATTCAGAGGCCTAAAGGGACCAGATGTTGACATAGATGGAGACTTAGAGGGCCCAGATATAGATATCAATTCCCCCACAGCTAACCTCAAAGATCCCAAAACAGGTCTAAAAATGCCTGATTTGAAGATGCCTGATTTCAGGCTATCTGGCCCTTATGTAGATAAACCTGACCATGATTTACCTGATATTGACTTCTCAGCCCCAAAGCTAAAAGGGGGCATCAATCCCCCAGATTTGAGACTACCTAAGGGTCATCTCAAAGGGCCCAAATTAGATCTCAATGCTCAAGATTTTGATGTTGATGCTCCATCTGGTAAACTGAAAATGCCCAAATTTGGGCTTTCAAGTACAATGCCAAAAGGACCAAATGTGGACATAAATGCAGGTGCGAAATCACCAAAGTTCAGTCTACAAATGCCAAAGAATAAAGGTGGGATTGATGCCCCTGGTGTGGATCTACCAGACATTGACCTCAAAGCCCCTAAATTAGATGTAAACACTCCAGATATAGACATTCATTCGCCCACAGGGAAATTCAAAATGCCCAATCTGAAAATGCCTAAATTTGGAATGAAAGGACCAAATATTGATCTAGATGGAGATATAGAGGGACCAGACTTGAATTTGTCATCTCCCAAACTCAAGGGTCCCAAAGCAGACCTCAACATTCCAGATGCTGATATTGACAGTCCATCAGGAAAATTCAAAATGCCAACTTTCAAGATGCCAGATTTAGGTTTATCTGGACCAAAGTTTAAGGGGCCCGACTTAGATCTTTCAGCCCCCACGTTTAAAGGGGGAATTAGTCACCCAGATTTGGATCTGCCAGATGTTGCCCTCAAAGGTCCCAAACTAGACCTCAATGCACCAGATGTGAACTTTAATATGCCCTCAGGTAAAGTCAAAGTACCTACATTGAAGAATACAAAGGTTGATCTGAATGCTCCTGATATGGACATCGATGGCCCCTCTGGTCACCTGAAAATGCCCACATTCTTGCTGCCTGGTACAATGTCAAAATCCCCAGTCTTGAGGCTCAAAGCTTCAAACATTAAGGGGGAATTGATGTTCCAGACATGCATTTACCAGATGCTGACCTCAAAGCCCCTGAACTAGATGTGAATGCCCCAGATCTTGACATCAATGAACCCTCTGGGAAATTCAAAATGCCCAAATATAAAATGCTTAAATTCAGAGACCTAAAGAGACCAGATGTTGACATTGTTGGAAACTTAGACGGCCCAGATATAGATATAAATTCCCCCACAGCTAACCTCAAAGGTCCCAAAACAGGTCTAAAAATTCCAGATTTGAAGATGCCTGATTTTGGGCTATCTGGGCCAAATGTAGATGAATCTGACTATGACTTACCTGATATTGACCTCTCAGCCCCAAAGCTAAAAGGGGGAATCAGTCCCCCGGATTTGAGAATATCTAAGGGTCATCTCAAAAGCCCAAACTAGACCTCAATGCTCCAGATATGCCCTCAGGTAGATTCAGAGTTCCAACCATAGAGAGGCCAAATGGTAGCATCAAAGCCCCAGATTTTGACATAAACACTCCTACATTCAAAATGCCTACATTTGGGTTGTCTACACCAAAATGACCAGCTCATGATATCAGTGCTGACCTAGGTTAAATTGTCAAAGATGAAAGGTGGGATTGGTTCACCAGATCTGGACCTACCTACAATTAACTTAAAAGCCCCTAACATAGATTTAAACACTCCAGATATTAACATTGGCTCACCGTCTTGGAAATTCAAAATTCCTCACCTCAAATGCCTAAATGCGGGCCTTTCTGGTCTGAAAGGTCCAGATGCTGGAATAGATGGAGACATTGAGGGACCGGACCTGAGCTTGTCAACCCTGAAGGTAAACACAGGGATTGGTAGTCCAGATTTAGACATAAATGTTCCCTCTGGTAACCTCAAAGGCCCCCAAGCTGATCTCAATTTGCCAGACAGTAACGTTGCTATACAATCTCGAAAATTCAAACTGCCGTTGTTAAAATTGCCTCAGTTTGGAAGTCCCAATTGAAGAGCAGTATCAGCTATTGACTTTATGAAAACAAATGACATTTCTCCTCCAAAAGCTAAAGTGGATTTAAAAGCACCAGACTTGAAAGTTAGTCACCCAGATGTCAGCCTGAGCTTACCCAAAGCTGATATCAGAGGCCCAGAATACAAAGTGTCATCCCATAGTAAACGCAGATCTGATATCCCAGGTAGAGCGCATATAAAAGATTTTGAATGCCAGGTGGAGTATATATAAAAGTCCCTGTTGGGAAGTCTAGGAAGGTCAAAGGTATGGCTAGTTATCCCATTGCAGATATTGACTTGCCAAAAGTTGATTACCAAGTGTTTGGTGTGGATCTCAAAGGTTCAGACCTTAACCTTGACGACCTCACAGTGAAATTCTAAATTCCCAAATCCAAGACTTCTAAATTGGGTAGTTATACAAGAATACCAGATATAGACTCAAGTCTTTCCAGTATTAACACCTCAATCCCTATATTCCCACCCCAAAGTGTGGATTAGTGGTTTCACAGACAGATTTTAATTTGAGAAGAACTGACCTCAAGGGCAATAAGCAATCTGAAAGCCCCAACTGGTGAAACCGGCAGATAAAAAGAAAAGTCCGAAACAGTTTAAAATTGTAGTTTGTGACCAATTTGACTCATGGTTCAAACCCCCAAATTTCTGAAGATCAATCATATTTAATCGCTGTACAGTATTTCCCAAACATGTCAAAGGGGATGTACCAGACGGAACTGGGAGCCTGAGAAATCGGCACAAGGAAGAGTCAAACCATAGATCTCAAACACTCAGATGTCTCGATTTCAGTGCATCAAATGTGGACCTTGAAGTTCCAGAAGATGAGAACTTAAAAGGGTCAAAGCTTACAAAGCTTAAATAGCATTCAGACAACCGACTAAATTTAATTTTAGGCTTCTTTGAATCACAATCTTCTGTTGAAACATAATGCAGAAAACTTCTGTTACTAGCACTTATTTGTACTTTTTATGTAAATTGATTGGTGTTTGTTATGAACATGTTGAAAATGTATGTGTAAAGGGTTCTCATTTTGTCTTTGGTTTTACAAAATGGATGAAAAGCTATTTGAAAATGTGTTTTTACTGTACACTTGCTGTTTTACAATCATTTGTTTTATCTTTATATTAATGTATTAACAGTAGGCCTTATTTTCCATATTTTTGCATTTGAAATAACCTCTGGAAAATGAATTCTGTCAAGTATGATAAAACATTTAACTCAACTGCTATTTTTGTAGAACTATTTCTTTATTCGTTTGATTTAAAAAAATTATAGTATTGCTTCACCTATTAGAGATCTTCACCTCCGCACCGCTCGGTGGTAGTCTTATCACGCTTGACTTTACACAATATAAACGTCATCAGTACAGTATCTTTTGCACCACCTCACAACCTTTCTGGTATTTCATTCCAAATAATGTGTTTAATAAATTGGGAGGTCTTCAATTTGTACTGAAATGTAATTATATTCCTGAAAGATTACCCGCTAAATTGGCTAGGTTTCCCCAACAAGCTTAATCAAATCAAATCAAACTTTATTTGTCATAAGCGCCGAATACAACAAGTGTAGACATTACCGTGAAATGCTTACTTTACAAGCCCTTAACCAACAGTGCAGTTCAAGAAGAGTTAAGAAAATATTTACCAAATAAACTAAAGTAAAAAAGTAACACATTAACATAAAAATAACGAGGCTAATCGTAAACTGGTACTTCCTGCTTTAGTTTTTGCTTGAAAGCAGGAATCATGAGGATATAATTCTGGTCAGATTTGCCAAATGGAGGGTGCGGAAGAGCTTTGTATGCATCTCTGTGTGTGGAGTAAATGTGGTCTAGAGTTGTTTTTCCTCTGGTTGCACATGTGACATGCTGGTAAAAATTTGGTAAAACTGATTTGTTTGCCTGCATTAAAGTCCCCGGCCACTAGGAGAACCGCTTCTGGGTGAGCATTTTCTTGTTTGCTTATGGCCTTATAGAGTTGGTTGAGTGCGGTCTTACTGCCAGATTCGGTCTGTGGTGGGAAATAGACGAATAATATAGATGAGAACTCTCTTGGTAGAAAGTGTGGTCTACAGCTTATCATAAGGTACTCTACCTCAGGCGAGCAATACCTTGAGACTTCTTTAATATTAGACAACGCGCACCAGCTGTTATTGACAAAAAGACACACACTCCCACCCCTCGTCTTACCAGACGTAGCTTCTCTGTTCTGCCGGAGCATGGAAAATCCCACCAGCTCTATATTATCCATGTCGTCGCTCAGCCACGACTCGTGAAACATAAGATATTACAGTTCTTCATGTCCCGTTGGTAGGATAATCGTAATTGTAGGTCATCAATTTTATTTTCCAATGATTGCATATTAGCAAGTAGAATGGATGGCACTGGGAGTTTACTCGCTTGCCTACGGATTCTCAGAAGGTAGCCCGATCAGCGTCCTCTTTTCCTCCGTCTTTTCTTCAAGCAAATTATGGGGATTTGGGCCTGTTCCCGGGAGAGACGGACTTGTTAAAGGAAAAAGGTTCTTCCCATTCGTGGTGAGTAATCGCTGTTCTGATGTCCAGAAGTTATTTTCGGTCAAAAGAGATGGTAGCAGCAACGTTACGTACAAAATAACTTTACCTCCCTTATCTCACCTCACTTGCTCACATTGTATATATATTTGTATATATTTTTCTACTGTATTATTGACTGTATGTTTTACTCCATGTGTAACTCTGTGTTGTTGTATGTGTCGAACTGCTTGGCTTTATCTTGGCCAGGTCGCAATTGTAATGGAGAACTTGTTCTCAACTTGCTTACCTGGTTAAATAAAGGTGAAATAAAAAAATAAAAAAGTTACAAATAACGCAAACAAACTAACAAAATAGCACAATTGGTTAGGAGTATGTAAAACGTCAGCCATCCTCTTCCGCGCCATCTTAATGTTGTCACTTCTGCTCTGCTTCTGCTTTGTGATCAAAGCCATTCCCAGAGAGTTTATTTCTGTGATCAAAGCCATTCCGAGAGTTTATTTTTGTGATCAAAGCCATTCCCAGAGAGAGTTTATTTCTGTGATAAAAGCCATTCCCAGAGAGTTTATTTCTGTGATCAAAGCCATTCCCTGAGAGAGTTTATTTCTGTGATCAAAGCCATTCCCAGAGAGAGTTTATTTCTGTGATCAAAGCTATTCCCAGAGAGAGTTTATTTCTGTGATCAAAGCCATTCCGAGATAATTTATTTCTGTGATCAAAGCCATTCCCAGAGAGAGTTTATTTCTGTGATCAAAGCCATTCCCAGAGAGAGAGTTTATTTCTGTGATCGAAGCCATTCCCAGAGAGAGTTTATTTCTGTGATAAAAGCCATTCCCAGAGAGAGTTTATTTCTGTGATCAAAGCCATTCCGAGAGAATTTATTTCTGTGATCAAAGCCATTCCCAGAGAGAGTTTATTTCTGTGATCAAAGCCATTCCCTGAGAGAGTTTATTTCTGTGATCAAAGCCATTCCCTGAGAGAGTTTATTTCTGTGATCAAAGCCATTCCCTGAGAGAGTTTATTTCTGTGATCAAAGCCATTCCGAGAGAATTTATTTCTGTGATCAAAGCCATTCCCAGAGAGAGTTTATTTCTGTGATCAAAGCCATTCCCAGAGAGAGTTTATTTCTGTGATCAAAGCTATTCCCAGAGAGAGTTTATTTCTGTGATCAAAGCCATTCCGAGATAATTTATTTCTGTGATCAAAGCCATTCCCAGAGAGAGTTTATTTCTGTGATCAAAGCCATTCCCAGAGAGAGAGTTTATTTCTGTGATCAAAGCCATTCCCAGAGAGAGTTTATTTCTGTGATAAAAGCCATTCCCAGAGAGAGTTTATTTCTGTGATCAAAGCCATTCCCAGAGAGAGTTTATTTCTGTGATCAAAGCCATTCCCAGAGAGAGTTTATTTCTGTGATCTAACTACACTAATGAAAACTCATCTTAGCTTTGGTGATGATCACAGAGCTTATCCAGGACTTAGTTTGGAAGGTGTGGGCTTACTTGAAAAATCTTGTTGTAACAAAGACATAAGTTAAATTTTCCATTCACGGAATCAACTTACGCCTAGAGGAATATTTTTGGTGGGAACATGCTTATTCCTGACATTGCCTGGAAAAAAGCTTGGTTGATGCCTTACCAATATTGTATACCAAACAAATGTAAGGAAGTGCACTTTAAGATTCTACATAATATATATCCATGTAATTCTATGTTGTCCAAATGTGTGGCTGTTGATGATATCTGCGTTTTCTGTGAAAAAGGTGAAAATCTGATTCACTTGTTCTATGAATGTATATCTGTGATAGATTTTTGGGGGAAACCTTGCAGAATACTTATTTACCTTTTTGAACATGACTTATGTTTTTGTCATGAAGGATATAATATGTTACTATTGCAATGATAACAAGACCCTTGAAATGATTGTGATTTTTTAAATTCTTGTTGCCAAATACTTCATACGTAAACAAAAATTCCAGAATTCTATGCCAAAATATTTTTGATTGAATTAAATCATCTTGTTAAGACATTAACCCTAGTGAATAACAAAAATCATAAAATCTTCCTGAATCATTATAATGAGATTTTTTCAGAGTGAATACAATTGCACTAGAATTGTCGTTCTTTTTTACAATTATTTTGTATATATATTATTTTTTTGTATGTATTTAGTAATTTCTTGTTAATATCTGTTTTTTTTTCTTTGACATGATTGATGTAGGGATGAAAGTTAATGATCATTTTTTATTATGAATAAATAAACAAAAAGAAAAAATATTTAAAAACACATTTTTTTAAAAAGACACACGACCTTTCTGATTTTGAAACTGGAAAATACATGTTTGTTTAGAAATATGATCTGTGTAATGCGGTTTTAAAGAAATTGCACGTATTTGATTGTCTTAATTGCGCTTACAGAAATGTGTTGTTGCTATATCAGTTAACGTTGCTGTTAGGATTGTGTATTGGAGGAAAATTAGGTGCAGGAGAGCAGAGTGTAGTGAACAGCCACACTTTTTTTTTATTTCCGGTCAAAATGACAGCACACAGTAACATAAAATGTGCCCAAAACACAGAACATAGACAAAAAGTAACGTGCGTAACAATATCCACAATATCCACACACCTTGCCTGACGAGGATTCAGTCTCCTAGCTGGCCAGTTGTACTCCAGGTTGCGGTGGTCAATCCAGATGAGGAAAGGGTGTTTAGCCCCTCAAGCCAATGTCTCCACGCCTTCAAAGCCTTAACTACAGTCAACAGCTCCCGGTCCCCCACATCATAGTTCCGCTCCGCCGGGCTGAGCTTCTTCGAGAAGAAAGCACAGGGGCGGAGCTTTGGTGGCGTGCCCGAGCACTGAGAGAGCACAGCTCCTATCCTAGCCTCTGACGCGTCCACCTCCACTATGAATACCAAAGAGGGATCCGGATGGGCCAGCACGGGAGCCGAGGTAAACAGAGCTCTCAGCTGCCCAAAAGCCCTGTCCGCCTCAACCGACCACTGCAGACGTACAGGACCCCCCTTCAGCAGTGAGTTAATGGGAGCAGCCACCTGGCCAAAACCCTGGATAAATCTCCGGTAGTAATTGGCCAACCCTGAAAATCGCTGCACCTCCTTTACCGTGGTGGGAGTCGGCCAATTACTCACGGCTGCTATGCGGTCACTCTCCATCTCCACCCCTGATGTGGAAATGCAATACCCTAGGAAGGAGACGGACAGGCATTTCTCAGCCTTGATGTACAGGTCATGTTCCAACAGTCGGCACGTGTAGCGGAGTATATCAGAATGTCATCGATATACACCACTACACCCTGCCCATGCAGGTCCCTGAAAATCCTGTCTACGAAGGATTAGAAGACTGATGGAGAATTCATCAACCCGTACGGCATGACGATGCCCTAAGGTGGTACTAAACGCTGTCTTCCACACGTCTCCCTCTCGGATACGCACCAGATTGTACGCACTCCTGAGATCCAGTTTAGTGAAGAAGCGCACCCCGTGCATTGACTCAATCGCCGTGGCGACAAGATAACTGTACCTCACCGTGATTTGATTGAGACCTCCATAATCAATGCACGGGGGCAGACCTCCATCCTTCTTCTTCACAAAAAAAAACCAGAGGAGGGGGGGAAGTGGAGGACCGAATGTACCCCTGACGCAGGGATTCTGAGACATATGTCTCCATAGCCACCGTCTCCGTTTGCGACAGGGGGTACACATGACTCCTGGGAAGTGCAGCGTCTACCAGGAGATTTATCCCACAATCCTTCTTACAGAAGGCGAGAACCAAATCGGCATATTCTGGGGGAATGTGCACGGTGGAGACCTGGTCTGGACTTTCCACCGTGGTAGCACCAATCGAAACCCCTACACACCTCCCTGAGCACATTCGCGACCACCCCGTGAGAGCCCTCTGTTGCCAGGAAATGGTGGGGTCATGACGAGCCAACCAGGGAAGGCCTAGTACCACTGGAAACGCAGGAGAGTCAATGAGAAAGAGACTGATTTTCTCATTCTGACCCCCCTGTGTCTCCATGTCCGTGGCCTCCCTGATTAGCCCGGACCCTAATGGTCGACTATCCAGAGCGTGAACCAGAAAAGGTCTATCCATAGGAATAATGGGGATCCCTAAACTAAGTGCTAACGCTCTGTCAATAAAATTCCCAGCTGCGCCTGAATCGACGAGCGCCATATGCTGGGAATGTGGGGAGAACTCAGGGAAACAAACAGGTACAAACAGGTGGACAACAGAGGACTCTGGATGAGAGTGGTGCATACACACCTGGGGTGACGTCAGAGTGTCCTGCCTGCTGCCTCGACTACCAGAGGGACCAACCCGGCACCGACCAGCAGTGTGCCCTCTGCGGCCACAGATGATGCATGTGAAGGCCCCTCCTCCAGCCTCCCTACGCGCAGCCCTTCCCAACACCATGAGCACCGGAGCGGAAGTGCTGGGAGGTGGAACTGACAGAGCCCCCTCAGGACGTCCACGGATGACCAGCAGGTTATCCAACCTGATGGACATATCCACCAGTTGGTCAAAGGTAGTGGTGGCATCCCTGCAGGCCAACTCCCGTCGGACGTCCTCACGTAAGCTGCATCGATAGTGGTCGATGAGGGCCCTGTCGTTCCATCCTGCTCCAGCGGCCAAGGTCCGGAACTCCAGCGCGAAATCCTGTGCGCTCCTCGTCCCCTGCCTCTTTGCGGCATTCACCCGCAGCTCTACCTTCGGGCGGTTGGTCAAAGACGGCCCAGAAACGGCGGGTAAACTCCTCGAAGTGGTCCAACGCCGAGTCTTCCTCTCCCCACGCGGCGTTTGCCCACTCCAGAGCTCTCCCCGACAGGCATGAGACGAGGGCGGATACTCTCTCCCTTCCTGAGGGAGCTGGGTGAACAGTGGCCAGGTATAGGTCCAGTTGGAAAAAGGAACCCCTGGCACTGTGCGGCCGTCCCATCCTACTCCCTGGGAAGGGAGAGAAGTATTCCACTGGAGCTGGATCCGGGCGGGACGGGTAGAGATAACCCGGTTGAGACCTCCTGCCTCTCCCAGCGGTTCATGGTCTGGACATTTCGATCCATCATGGCACCAAGATGATGTAGCATAGCTGCGTGTTCCTGGACGCATTCCTCAACTCCTCTACCGGGGTACTTGCTCCTGCTGTAGGATTCTGTTAGGATTGTGTATTGGAGGCGAAATCAGGTGCAGGAGAGCAGAGTGTAGTGAACAGGCACACTTTTTATTCCGGTCAAAATGACAGAACACAGTAACATAAAATGTGCCCAAAACACGGAACATAGACAAAAAGTAATGCGCGTAACAATATCCACAATATAAAAATACAGATAACACAAACAATCCTACACAAAGACATGATGGGGAACAGAGTATAGAGGAATAAACACATATGAATTGATTGGGGAATCAAAACCAGGTGTGTGGGGAACAAGACAAAACAAGTGGATACATAAAAAATGGAGCGTCGATGGCTAGAAAGCCGGTGAAGTCGACCGCCCGAACACCGCCAGAACAAGGAGAGGAGCCGACGTCGGAAGTCGTGACAGTTACAGTGTGTGGTAGAGGCATTACTAAAAGTTTGAGTATTAAAACAGGCTAATGCTAACTTAGCTAGCTGTCACTTTATTGTAGATATGTGGTGGCTGGTATGACCAGAATTAATGGGGCAGGTTTGCAAGTTCTTTTTTTTACATCTCTAAAGTTTTTTATTTTTACATCACTAAGTTTGGTGTGGAAATCAGCCTTACAATACAGGCAGTATGTCCGTGTATCATCTCCAATAAACGGATTCAACCAGCCTTTGAATTCAGGGTTTGATTCCCACTCCTTTCTGTATTTTTGAGTGTACAGTTTAGACTGAGACACGATGAGCTAGCCAGCTAGATGTTTAGTTTATGTCACGGAGAGGCACACACACAGTGGACAAGGTGAGTAAGTGACTGATGCTGTGTGAGTCAAATGCAGTGATTTATTTTTGTGCAGTGATTTACTTTAGACAAAGAACATTTTACATTTACATCCCGCCCTGAATGTAAGCCAGGGCGGAATCAGCCAGTGGCGGCTTCCCGCATGCGCGATTCATTTACAGTCTGGTCTCGGAGGGGTGAACACCTCCTGCTCTGACTGCAGCTGGGAGGGACTGCTGCGTGAGGACTGTGCCGCCTGTGAGTGCTTTGGGATGGGGGTGGGGCCCCCGGCAGCACCCACTGCTCGTTGAGAACAGTAAGAACGATACGTGCTTTCACGTCAGTCTCCAAAAGTCTCCAATAACACCAGAAAAAGTCACTAGATTTGTCACTTGTCAATTTTTTTTTAAATGTGGCGCTAGAGGGGTCTGAATACTCGCTAAATATAGCGACTAAGTCGCTAACTTGGCAACACTGCGCACATACCCAGAAGCAAAGTCATTTACATAGAGTTTGAGTTTGAATAAAACCAGTTCATTTGGTAAATCTAGCCTGCTATAATCTTTTCAAGACATAGACCTAATGCCTGCGCTTGTGTAAAAATAGTCTTAGTTAGCTTGTCAACTATAAAAACAGGTTCAAGCGTAATCAGATAACCTTGCTTGGAAGATAAAACTACTTTCAACGCACACTAATTCCATGTCCCTGTAGCTAGAGTAGTGAATTCAAATAGCTTTGGCTGCCGTATATTGGAAAGAAATGGTAACTACACTGAGTCAAAGTAGACTTAAATAATATATGCTATTTAGCAGGCGCCTTTATCTGGGTACATGGTAGTCTAAACAGATCATAGAAACAGGATTACAATGTTGATGTCATGGATGGTCAGTCCTTGCATCTATTAGGCTATAGTTATATTCAAGAAACACTGCATATACTTGAAATAAACAATAGTCTTAGAAATAACATTTGCATGTACCTCCTCTGCCTCCTGCACAGTCTCCTCCAGGATGAAAACATTTTCAGGGATGAAGATGTCATCCTGACACAAACAAACGTTTTGTTAAGACAACTGAACCCAAATATATCAGTTGGCATTAACAAGCTCCCGGTCTTGTAGGCTTTGTCAACACACACACACACACAGCAAATACAGAGACATTTATTTTTCAGAAAACATTAGCTATGTCAACTTCAGTCTAGCCAAATGAGGTGGAGCTAACGAAACATTACAAAAACAAATCTGTCAACAAAATGTATTCCAGTACTTGACTAACTGAGGTGGAAGCGAGCTACAGTAACTATCTAATAACAGGAGTACACAGAGAAACTATGTTGCAATTTTCATTGCAGTTGAGTTGCTTGCTAACGTTATTTGCTGGAAGGTGTTACACAAAACACTTCAGACACAATTAGCTAGCTACCTTCAACTAGAGTTGCAACAAAGTTATCCAGTATCTAACGCTAGCCTAGTCAACAACAGTCATGACCGGTTAACGTTACATCAATGCATTGACTGGCGTCGCCTCCTCCGTTCAGTCGCTTTCGCTTGACTCCAAAGTCAGCGAAGTTGATGATGATCGGTCGGTAACCCCTACACCATAACCCTCAAAATGTCAAATTGAGCCGTTAAATTCTACAACCACCGAAAAGGAAGTGATTCCCAAACCTTCCGAAACAAAGACATCATCTACAGAGATGAACCTGGAGAAGAGTTCCCTAAGCAAGCTGGTCCTGGGGCTCTGTTCACAAACACAAACACACCCCACAGAGCCCCAGGACAGCAACACAATTATACCCAACCAAATCATGAGAAAACAAAAATATAATTACTTGACACATTGGAAAGAATTAACAAAAAAACAGATCAAACTAGAATGCTATTTGGCCCTAAACAGAGAGTACACAGTGGCAGAATACCTAACCACTGTGACTGACCCAAACTTAAGGAAAGATTTGACTATGTACAGACTCAGTGAGCATAGCCTTGCTATTGAGAATAGTGATGGGTCGTTAGCGAACGAGTCAGCTCAAAGATCCGGCTCTTGTAGGTGAACGTTGGGAGCCGGCTCGCATATCAGAAGAGCCGAATCTATTTATAAAAATATTTAAAAAATCAAGATATGAATAATCTAAATATTTAAATGAATAGAATTAACTAATTCAAAGAATGAAAAAAGAAATAAGATAATATAGGCAGGCCTACATGCTCAAGCACACACACATTCGTTCTGAAAGATCTGCAGATCCTCTGAGCTGGTGGAAGAACAAGGCCTTTGTCTACCCACGGCTTACTAAAGTCATGACAGAGAGACTCTGCATACTGGCCACATCCGTTCCCTCTGAGAGGGTCTTCTCGAAAACGGGACAAATAATTACTGAGAGAAGAAACCGCATCAGCCACTCGAAAGTGAGGCAGCTTGCATTGCTGAATGCAAATCTCTCATAAGAGCAAAATATGGTCAGCATTGCTGTGTGCTGCTGGTTATAAAATGGCAATAAAGAAGAGAGAGAAAAGAGGGACCAGTTTAATGTTTTAAGTTGGATGCTGCAGTTTTGCACATTGTTATTTTTTGTTGTTGATATGGTGCAATATTCTATTATGCTGTTCAGATTGTATTAATTTTGAATGATTAGATTTATATGCACTTTGTTTATATACATAAAAAAGTTCTACTTTAAATGCAAATGCTTAATAGCTTTCTTTTTCATAACAAACCAATGCATTTTTAAATACATTGTGGTTCAGGTAGAGTATGATTTCATGTAATAATTTAATTAGAATTGTTTTAACACCAATCATAGTCAAACTATCGCAAACTGTTAGACTTGAAAAAATACGAAACATGTTTTTTTTTGAAGAGCCGTTTGAGAGCCAAAAAAGCCGTCTCTTTTTGGTGAGCTGAGCC
This sequence comes from Oncorhynchus keta, assembly GCF_023373465.1. Taxonomy (NCBI): domain Eukaryota; kingdom Metazoa; phylum Chordata; class Actinopteri; order Salmoniformes; family Salmonidae; genus Oncorhynchus; species Oncorhynchus keta. The sequence continues at coordinate 5,217,260 of NC_068452.1, read as the reverse complement.
TAACGTGCCGGCTCACTGAAAAGAGTCGGAATGCCCATCATTAATTGAGAAAGGCCGCCGTAGGCAGACCTGGCTCTCAAGAGAAGACAGGCTATGTGCACACTGCCCACAAAATGAGGTGGAAACTGAGCTGCACTTCCTAACCTCCTCTCCAATGTATGACCACATTAGAGACACATATTTCCCTCAGATTACACAGATCCACAAAGAATTAGAAAACAAACCCGAATTTGTTAAACTCCCATATCTACTGGGTGAAATTCCACAGTGTGCCATCACAGCAGCAAAATGTGTGACCTGTTGCCACAAGAAAAGGGCAACCAGTTAAGAACAAACACCATTGTAAATACAATCCACATTTATGCTTATTTATTTTCCCTTTTGTACTTTAACCATTAGTACATTGTTACAACACTGTATATATACATAATATGACATGTGCAATGTCTTTATTCTTTTGGAACTTCTGTGAGTGTAATGTTTACTGTTAATTTTTTTATTGTTAAATCCACTTTTGTATATTATCTATTCCACTTGCTTTGGCAATGTTAACATACCAATGCCAATAAAGCCTCTTGAATTGAATTGTTCTACTCCTCCAGGCTATCTCTATCTCGGGTCACACACACCACATCTTATCTATGGAACGCCAGCTGTAGGTCAGTTGTCAGCTCAAGCCCTAGAGGCCCAACCCAGTCCCACAGACACAGATGAGAGAGTACTCATCATAGCTATTCGATGCATAAATGGTATTAACATCATCTTGTCATTTTTCTCTCACAATATATTTTGTTGACACTTCAATGGTCTTAAAATTCAAAGTCAAATAGTTCAATTATCCTTGGTGTGACTTTCTTAAAACAATTCCCCACACACATACACTAGCCACCACACTAACACTCAATGGAAATGATGGGGGCATGTGAGCATGTTGAAAAAAAAGAAAGAAAGAAATGTCCATATCACCTGAAATCAATGATGTCATCGTTGTAGGAGCTAGATGAGTATGTCAAGTCAGGGTGAGGTTTGTCTACACTAACTACTGGCATGGATGATGTTTTAATATGCTGATGTGAAACATTTAATACCTGAAAAAGATATCAAGGATGCATATAGAGTAGGTGAAACCATACATTTTGAAGAGACACTCTGAATTGACATATTTTTGTACAGTGGTATGTAGAGTACAGTACATATTAAAAGTTTAATATTCACAAGCATACAGTTTGTCTTGAGTCAATAGAGAGCTCATAAAAAAACAACCTTAGATTTGGAGAAAATCTCAGTCGGCCTCTAATCTCTTTCAGCTCTGCACAATGTGAATGAATGTCAAATAATAGGAATTATTACCTGAAATCAATTAAAATCAATTCCATATTTGGTTTGATGTAACTTTTTTAAAGGTGTTTTGGCCATTTAAAAAAAACATACTCATATGCCACCATCACTTCCATTAAATGTTAGGTTGTGGTGGCTAAAGTTAGCTGAAGGTTGTAGTGGATGTTTAAACTAAGCTGAACCATGGATTACAGTTTCTCTTGTCCATTGTCACGTTCTGACCTTAGTTCCTTTGTTTTGTCTTTGTTTTAGTATGGTCAGGGCATGAGTTGGGGTGGGCAGTCTATGTTTGTTTTTCTATGTTGTATTTTGTGATTGGCCTGGTATGGTTCTCAATCAGAGGCAGGTGTCGTTAGTTGTCTCTGATTGAGAATCATACTTAGGTAGCCTTTTCCCACCAGTGTTTCATGGGTGATTGTTTTCTGTGTCGGTGTGTTCCACGCGGAACTGTTTCGGTTTTCCTTTCTGTCTTTCAATTTGTTATTTTGTATTTCCGTGTTTAGTGTTTTTGTTCATTAAAACATGAAGAACACGTACCACGCTGCAGATTGGTCCGATCCCGTTACACCCATAGACTACTTTCAGGGTGAGGAACCATCTAACATAACTGTAAAACAGTAAGCGACTCCTTTAAATCATTTAGCAGAGGCTGTTATCCATAGCGACGTACGTATTCAGTGCTTGATCGTTTGGTGGGAATAGTGACTCATAAAGACCTTGCTTCTCTCTCTCTGTCAACAAGATCAACACCATGTACTCAGACAGAGTGCTGGTGATGCATTCTGGGAAGGTGGTGGAGTTTGACAGCCCTACTGATCTGTGTCAAAGAGACGACTCCATTTTCTTCAAGCTGGTTGGTGGGAGGGAGAGTAGAAGCCATCAGAGGACTAATGCAAATGGGAAATGTCAATGGGGATCTCTCTCTGTTTCCCCACAGGAGACCAGTGGTGGTGGTAGAAGTTGGCCCTATAAAAATTACTGGTCCAGGGTTAGATTTTTTAAATCCCCATGAGCGTTAAGGTTAGGATTGGGGTAGGGAAATCTGATCCTAGATCTGTGGTTAAGTGCAGAGACTTTTTCCTCGAGGCCCACCGACTGACATTTAACCTTTGACCTCAGAGTAAGGTATGAATAATCCAACCCAAGCAAGATTATTATTTTATTATCTCTTAGGAAGACGGGTTAATTTTCTAGCTTTTTATTCATGAAACGCGTTAATGCGGTACGAAAGAACTGTCGATGTGTCAATGGCACAGAGGTAATGAAGAAACAATAAGTACTTGAATTGCTTTTATATGATGTGAGTATTTTATAGCGCTATAATGATTTGGACTGAAAAGTTGTCTTCCTAGACAAGTCAGTCATTCACTTTGCAGCACCGTCAATCATTTGTGAATGTCTGAGATTCCTTTTGCACCTGGTCTGTTGACAGAATGATCTGTATAGCTAGAGTGCACAATAATGGACATTCTTCACATAGATAAAATGCATGTTTACACATTGTTTGCTGTATGGACATGTTGCTGACAAATAGACTGAGATGAAGACTTTAAAGTTGCTATTTCTCCATTTGTTTACCATTCACACAGAGCACATTTGTTTGGAATATAGTATTGTTACGTCTGAGGATTTCAAGCCATTCTGTAGCAGAACTACTGTATATCAGTCATTTAAGAATGTTTCTGTTTTGTAATATACTGTAAGAGAGAACATCTCAGGGAGAATTGCCTTTACATGCAGTGTTTTCAGTAGTGGTCAGTACTCTCATGTACAGTAATATGAAGGTGTAACATTTTCAAAATAAAGTGGCTGCACTGGTTTTACACGTCTGGTCACTTTTTAGATTTATTGAGTTTGCTTGAACATCATTATGACAATCGTCATAATTAGTCACTATATTTCTATGATTTACACATCTCATGTTATTGTTTTGTTGAGTTTGGGTTCATCAAAATGTCAGTGCGATTACATAATTGTCATTTAATGGTAATTGGAAGGAGTAGCCCCACCTTAAAGGTATGGTTACACAGTAAGAATGTTATGATGTCTCATAAATCAGTTCTATTCAAGTCGTCATCCCTAGATCATGCCACACCTTCATTGTTGTGCCTTATAATTACCATGAGTCATGAATGAACGCCTAGCAGCCCCTCCCTTGAAACAAGACAACTCTTTTGGCACACCTCTGCATTTTTTTTTCTATGACCAGTCTATTTGTTTTCCTCCTATCTTTTCGTGGATAGTGCTCTGTTTGTCCCCCCTGTCTCACAGTTCCAGTTTTGAGAGGCCAGGTTTCAGTGCTCACGGTGCCTACCTGGACTGGGGAAGTTGTGTGTGACGGTGTGTGGCTGGGAAGACATGCCGAAGGTGGAACCAGTTTGTCTGCTTTGGGGAGAGTATGCTTTCGCTGACTGAGGCACGGTGTAGGCAGTCCTACAGGAGTAAACAGCAGGGACCGATAACATTGTTTCGCAGCTGTCTCACATTGGCGGTTAAACTCTTCAATGGCTGACTAACAAGAACAAACACAGTCAAAATAGCCCAATGGAACCTAAGGTAAGAGTTGTCAACTTTTGCTGAAGTACTCCATCCAGACTATATGGTGCCAGGTACTATTGTTGTTGTTTAAGAAGTCCACAATGATGTCAACGTTGTAGGAGCTAGATGAGTATGTCAAGTCAGGGTGAGGTTTGTCTACACTAACTACTGGCATGGATGATGTTTTAATATGCTGATGTGAAACATTTAATACCTGAAAAAGATATCAAGGATGCATATAGAGTAGGTGAAACCATACATTTTGAAGAGACACTCTGAATTGGCATATTTTTGTACAGTGGTACATGATGCTCTCTGCGCTTTTAACGGACCTCTGAGACTATCACAGGGCAGGTGCATTGATACGGAGACTTGATTACACACATTGTATTTATCGTCATTAGTCATTTAGGTCAACATTGGATAATTCAGAAATCCTCACTGAACTTCTGGAGAGTTTGCTGCACTGAAAGTAAAGGGGCTAAATCATTTTGCACGCCCAATTTTTCAGTTTTTGATTTGTTAAAAAAGGAGTCATGTCGTTCCACGTCATGATTGTGTCCCACTTGTTGTTGATTCTTCACAAAAAAATACAGTTTTATATCTTTATGTTTGAAGCCTGAAATGTGGCAAAAGGTCGCAAAGTTCAAGGGGGCCGAATACTTTCGCAAGGCACTGTATGTAGAGTACAGTACATGTTAAATATTCACAAGCATACAGTTTGTCTTGAGTCAATAGAGAGCTCATAAAAAAGCAACCTTAGATTTGGAGAATCTCAGTCGGCCTCTAATCTCTTACAGCTCTGCACAATGTGAATGAATTTCAAATAATAGGAATTATTTGAACAGAGTAAATGTTAATAACGTGCCATGTTTCATGAAATATGATTGCAGCATTTAGCTTACTGTCAGTGCACTCGTCTTTATGAGTAAATATACAGGTAACTGACAAAATAAAGGAAACACCAACAAAGTGTCTTAATAGGGCGTTGGGCCACCATGAGCCACATCAGCTTCAATGCACCTTGGCATAGATTCTACAAGTGTCTGGAACTCTGTTGGAGGGATGCGACACCATTCTTCCTCAAGAAATTCTGTCATTTGATGTTTTCTTGATAGTGGTGGAAAACGCTGTCTCGGGCGCCAGTCCGGAATCTCCCATAAGTGTTCAATTGGGTTGAGATCTGGTGACTGAGACTGCCATGGCATTTTGTTTACATAATTTTCATGCTCATCAAACCATTCAGTGACCACTCGTGCCCTGTGAATGAGGGCACTGTCATCCTATGGGGGCATAGCCATGGTAGCCAAAATAATAGCCTGCCCAGTATTTTTTTTATACATGATGGTATGTTAATTGCTTAATTAACTTTGGAACCACACCTGTGTGGAAACATCTGCTTTCAATATACTTTGCATTACTCATTTACTCAAGCTTTTCCGTTATTTTGGCTGTTATCTGTAGTTACCTTTCCTAAATGCATCTTTCATAAGCCGTTGTTGGGGGTGTGGGATAATTACATTCAATCTCTGCTCCTGAATGAAAGTTATTCCATTCACTGTCACGCCTGCTCCTGCTCCTGCTCCCCCTCCCAGGCGCTCAAGGGCGCCAGGCTGCTCATCATTACGCGCATCAGCGCAATATTGGACTCACCTCAGTTTGTTCCCCGTGTCAGCATTATTGTCATTATGTTTTCCCTGTCCAGACGCTGTCCTTGTTTGTTTATTGTCGGTTTTATTACATGTTCACTCCCTGTACTTGCTTCTCGTCTGTCCTTATAATTCACAATGCACCAGATTGATGAGTTGGCTGACGTAAATTCAATAGGGGAAAATTTCAAGCAACACATACAATGAGCATACAAAACATTAAGGACACCTGTTCTTTCCATGACATAGACTGACCAGCAATGTTCCCTCAATTGTTTTGCATCACTGAGAAAATTTCAGCATTGTGAAATTTGCTGTGCGCATTTACTGTAAACACTGAGGCTTTCCCGCTTTAAGTTAGTTTTAACAGTGGCCACAGTCTGGCCTACCAGACAGTGGCGGTCAGTGCCATTTAAGATGAGGGATTTTTTTCCCTATTCATTAGTAGGCCTTATTTCTATTACAGCATATTTGATGACTGTCGGTCATATTCAATTCACCCAGTTGGTTGTAACTGCGATAGGTTTAGGCTACTTACTACATGATACTCCCTATACCCATCATGAGGTTGCTACAACCTAGCCTATGAATGAAAGTTTACAACGTAGGTGCACACAGGTCGAGAGAAAAATGTGAGATGACAGACAGTGACATATTCAATACTGCCTTGCACACTTCTTGCCTGCGTCTAGCTGATATAGGGTGTAATTATTAGTCCAACAGTTGCAAACGAGAGTTTCTATTGGACAAATTCAGGTATGTTTATCCCTGTTTGATCAGTTTTCTTCAGTTTAATAAACTTTTTTCAACAGAATCTGCAGAATGAATTCACCCCTGATCACGCTTTAACACAGTTCACTTTCATAGCAGCCTTGTTGTATTCCTTCTCGCATCTATGCACTCTCCGGCTCTCACCTCTTCCCTTCGCTTGTGGACTTCAATGCACAACCAAGGTGAAAAAATATTTCCAAGCCAAACCATATCATAACACACAGCCTACATCCTTGTCACCATATTAGCTAAAGCAATGTCATAGTCAACATAGCTAATAGAACTAACGCCTTAGTAAACACGCTACAATCATGTAGTAACGTTAGTGTGCAGTGAGTAAGCAGTTTAGCACTTACACTGGCAGTCCCCGGTGGCAAAAAATTAGTAAAACCAAACGCGTACCTTGACTTGGAAGAGTTCCAATGTTGTGTTGGATAGTCATAGCTACAGTAGCTAGCTAACATAGCATTCCTCTGTTTGAGCAGGGTGTTTGAGTAGGCTGAACTAGCTAGCTGCATTTGCGAGCTAAGTAAGTGAAACTGAAAGTGGAAAAAAATATGAAATCTCTCTCTCGCTTCTCCATTTTGGAAGAAATTAATTTGTTCAAAACTTAAAATATTGTCTTTCTCTCTTAGAGTAAACTACTCACAAAATGTTATGCACTGCAGTGCTAGTTAGCTGTAGCTTATGCTTTCAGTACTAGATTCATTCTCTGATCCTTTGATTGGGTGGACATGTCAGTTCGGGCTGCAAAAGTTCTGATACTTTGGACAACATCCTCCGGAAGTTGTCATAATTACTGTTTAAGCCTATGGAATGGGGTGGGAACCATGAGCCTCCTAGGTTTTGTATTGAAGTCAATGTACCCAGAGGAGGATGAAAGCTAACTGTCCTCCGGCTATACCATGGTGCTACTCTACAGAGTGCTGTTGAGGCTGCTGTCGGCCTTCATTTCCAAATAGTATGTTTTAATGAATTACTTGGTGATGTGTTTTTATTTTAGTATAGCTTTATATAAAAAAACATACCTTTTTTCATGCTTATTTTAAGAAACTGGTCCTCTCCTTCCTCCTCTGACGAGCCTCCACTTCTACCAGAGTGGCCTACCATTAAAGAAATTGAGAAAATGCATCCCATAACATTTGAACATGAAAGAACCTGTTTTATCATTGAGCCTACAGTAGCAGCCGATGTGTGTTGTTCAACGTAGACCAACATTCCATTAAACTTTTGAAAAAAACATGCAGGGCTCGACATAACCCTGTTTATCCACTTGTCCTTCAGACAAGGGAGGTGACAAAAATGTTGTTGTGTTGTTTGATGCAAGAAACCGCTTTACAAAATAAAATTGATTATTATTTTCATACCAGACAAATTATTGCTACCCTCTGCCTATTTGCTACTGAGCTTATTAAAGCCTGTCACAAAATACAACATTCACCTTTTAAGACAAAAAAAACGATTTTCCTGACTGCTTTTCAAAGATGTCTAAAAATATACTCCCTTATTGTTGACTACAAATGATCTATAACTGGGCTAATAACTCACTAACTAGCAAAGGAAATGAACAAAATGTGCACACATGGCTACTATCATGACACAAGGCGAGACCCAGATGCAGACACGGGAGACAGATGGTTGGAGTCTTAAAATGTTTATTCATCCAATAGGGTAAGGTAAGAGAATGGTTGTGGACAGGCAAAAGGGTCAAAACCAGTTCAGAGTCCAAAAGGTACAAATGGGCAGGCAGAATCAAGGTCAGGGCAGGCAGGCGGGGAAGTAGTCCAGAGTCAGGCAGGGGTCAGAACAGGGAAGACGATCAATAAGAGAATAGCAAAGGAGTACGGGAAAACTCCTTGGTTGACTTGACTAACATACAAGACAAACTGGCACAGAGAGACAGGAAACACAGGGATAAATACACTGGGAAAAATAAGTGACACCTGGAGGGGGTGGAGACAATCACAGGAACAGGTGAAGCAGATCATGACAGCTACATGCAGGGCATGACAGCTACATGCAGCTCTTGCTTTGATCTCAAAACAGTACATCTACTCAAGACCACAGCTGTAAACAAAGTCCAATTCAAAGTAAATGGCACAGATCCATATACGGCAATGGTCTATTTGCATATAGGACTGCTACAGCCCTGATTACATCCCTCCTCTCTCCCTTTCCATCCCTCCTCTCTCCCTTTTTTGACACTGGCCAAAAAGGGTCACTGTCTTTCAGCTGATGGAAAAACTTGAGTCGCACCGCATTATTTCTGCCTCATGCACAAATTCATGCTGTTACTCCTATGTTATATTTGAGTAAAAGTAAAGATACCTTAATAGAAAATGACTCAAGTAAAAGTGAAAGTCACCCAATAAAATACTACTTGAGAAAAAGTCTGGAAGTATTTGGTTTTAAATATACTTAAGTATCAAAAGTAAATGTAATTGCTAAAATATACTTAAGTATCAAAAGTAAAAGTATAAATAATTTCAAATTCCTTATGTTACGTATAGCCAGGGCCACGCTCCAACTCTCAGATATCATTTACAAACAAAGCATGTGTTTAGTGAGTCCGTCAGATCAGAGGCAATAGGGATGACAGGGATGTTCTTTTGATAAGTGTGTGAATTAGACCATTTTCCTGTCCTGCTAAGCATTTCAAATGTAATGAGTACTTTTTTGAGTGTCAGGGGAAATGTATGGAGTAAAAAGTACATCATCTTTTTTAGGAATGTAGTGAAGTAAAATAAAAAGTTGTCAAAAATATAAATAGTAAAGTACAGATAACCCAAAAAACAACTTAAGTAGTACTTTCAAGTATTTTTGCTGAAGTACTTTACACTTTACACTTTACACTTTACATTCATTACGGCTCCAGTGCTGGTTGTAACGCTGAGTGAAAATAGGAAGAATGCACTGGTTTCTGGTTTATAAGTGTTGAATACAAAGCCTTAACAGTGCTGAATAAGAACTTACACATGAACTCACTCATAAAAATTCCTTGACAGTCTCTCTAGTCATGGTTTTCAACGGTTTGAAATATCACAGTATCAACTTTGCTGTTAGCTTTCTTTTATGCCTGCTACGTTACTGCGGACACGGTAATCTGAGCCCTCGGATTGGCCAGCAGTAGGTATATAGTGCACTTGATTTTCTCTTCGGGCCAGCCTGGAAGGCAGAGTTGTACCTTCAGACACATGAAATGGTTCAAAATCACAACAGTTCACCTACCAGGTGTGCAGGGCAGCTGAATTGGGTGCACCTACTGTCAACAGCCCGAGACAAAAAAAAAAATAGATTGACCAGTTGGTGACCACTGCTCTTGAACGTCTCTCCATGGGCTGATATTTCTCCCGGGGGAGCTACGAGCGTGCAGTCTAGAGGGAACATTGCTGACCAGGTGAATCCAGCTGAAAGCTATGATGCCTTATTGATGTCACTTGGTAAATCCACTTCAATCAGTGTAGATGAAGGGGAGGAGATAGGTTAAAGACGGATTTTTAAGCCTTGAGACAATTGAGACATGGATTGGGTATGTGTGCCATACAGAGGGGTGAATGGGCAAGACAAAATATTGAAGTGCCATTGAATGGGCTATGGTAGTAGGTGCCAGGCGCACCAGTTGTGTCAAGAACTGCAACGCTGCTGGGTTTTTCACGCTCAATAGTTTCCCGTGTGTATCAAGAATGGTTCACCACCCAAAGGACATCCAGCCAACTTGACACAACTGTGGGAAGCATTGGAATCAACATGGGCCAACATTCCTGTGGAACGCTTTCGAAACCTTGTAGAGTCCATGCCCCGACCAGTTGAGTCTGTCTGAGGGCAAAAGGTGGAGAGCATTAGGTGTTCCTAATGTTTGGTATACTCAGTGTAGTTTAGTAAGTCTGAGTGATGAATATTTTTCACATAGTCATCTTTTGGAGGCATTTTATGATGAAGTAAATTCTGATTATTCTGATCATTGTGGAATTGGTTGCTCATAGAGCAGCCGTCTCACTAAGCATGTGACACAAATCACTTACACGACTTATACTCTTAACGATTGTTTACAAATCACTTTATTTGAACACCTGCCCCAGCAAGCTTTTCATAATAGAAAGTGGTGGGTGTGGTCACTTCTGAGTGTACACCCCACTATAGTGCACTTGTCTCTATTTCCCTGGGCAAACTTGTTCCTGTTGTTCCCTCCATCTCCCAAGGCCACACCTCGAATACCTCAAAGGTGCAGCTACCTGGGTGTCAACCATGTGCCTATTTGCTTATGTAAACAGGTTACCTCTCCATAGCCCCTCTTTAGTGGTGATTTCAGATGATTTTGGTCTTTATGGTAGACTGAGCTGTGCCATTATTGTATTTGTTTTGTATTTTTTATTCTAGAGTGTAAATATATATTTTTTGCATGTGATACTCTTGAAGGCGATTAAAGTAGGCTGCAGTATATATTCCTATATGATTTGATAATTATAGAATGAAACCAAGCGGAGCATTTATTTTGAATTGATTCTTTCCTCTTCAACAGGTTTAAACAGAATCACTTTTCATTAAAGGCTCTGCTGTGAAAACATCAGAAGGATCATGGTATGTGAGATCATTCAGCCATGATGATAGTAATAACAAGCATATTACAACACAAGAAGCTAAGCAAAAGGAAATGTACTTTTTGAAAAAACACCTATGCCCCAACATGACTTTATAGAAGTGAATTCCATTTTTAAAATCTATTTTAAAATGATTGTAAATTACATGTATTTTTAAGTTCATTGTGGAAATTCTGTTTGATGTTTGGGTTATTGGAACATGACCAATGCTGAGGCCACACACATTTCTTGTAACTACCTTTGTATATCTGCTTTTAGCCTGGTCACCGTAGGGGAAGGAGCCTCTCTGAGGGGCTGATGCTGGAGGAATCAGAAAAGGGAGGATTGGTCGTCTCCAGCGTTATCGGTGGCTCCTCTGGCAATCAGGGTCTCAAAGAAGGTATGACTCTTTTATGTAATGTATACCATTTTTGTTGAGGTACTTATGTTTCTTTGAGAAAATGTAAGGTTTCACATTTTGGGTTGTTGTCTGAATTTCGTTGAATAGTAAAACACAGTGTAACAGTGAAGAAAAAATGACATAAAATACATAGACACGTTTAGAATAATTGAAATGTTCAGTCACTATACTTTGAACTGTTTTTTCAGGAGATGAAATTGTGGGTGCCACAATCAACTTTGACCAACTGTCGAAAGACGATGTGTTGAAAATACTGAAGCTGATGGATGATAATGGATTTGATGAGAAGGTTCAAGTTCTGACAAAAAATAATTTGAGCAAGAGTATGGGGACCTTGGACAGCATCAAAGCACCAGAGGAGGTTTGTGGAATATAGTTAGTAAATAGAATAAGCAGGGGGGGTATTATTTCAGAAAGGTTGCTGGATAAAATATGTTGTTTTTTAAAGGGACAATTCGATATGTTGGCAATGAAGCCCTTTATTTACTTCCCAGAGTCAGATAACCTTGTGGATACCCTTTTTATGTCTCTATGTGAAGTTTGAAGGAAGTTGCTAACTAGCGTTAGCTCAATGACTGTAAGCTTGCATGCTAGCTGTTCCTGATGCTAGTTAGCATTGGCTCGTACCTCCAACTACCTCCAACTTCCTTCATACTGGACACAAAGACATAAAAATGGTTTCCACAAGTTCATCTGACTCTGGGGAAGTAAATAAAGGGCTTCATTGCCAACATCTCGAACTATCCCATTAAGGATTGGTTTCTCTTTACAGATGCTGAAGGATTCATATAATAGACTCTACAATGCCAAAATAAATAGGTTCATGAAGGATGACAGCCCTGGACAACCTGCAGGTGCTGGGGAAAGAGGCTCCCATAATGGACAGGTGAAGGGCAAGGGGCCGAGACCTCTCTGGGGCAAACCTAAAGTTAAAGGTGACCTCAAACCCCCTGTCCTCACCATGGATTACCCAGTTGTGGAGACACCACACAAAGTAGATGCTCCTACCTACCTAGAGTCTCCAGACCTCAAATTCTCTGCTCCAAAGTTAAAGGTTCCTAAACTTGATGTCAAAGGAGCGGTACCTGATGCTCGCGGTGGAGAACTTTCATTGCCTAATGCCAACATTAGTACATCAGATCTCTCCCTGCCTCATTTGAATGGGTCACTAAACATTGATGCTCCACCAGTTAACCTGGAAAGGCCATATCTTGAAACTGATATAGATGCTATCGATGCTCCAGAATTTGATATGTCTTTGCCCAAAGATGACCTCAAAGGCCCTGATCTTGACCTGAAAGTTATAGATCCACTTCCCAAAGTTAGAGGAGATATCAATGTCCCGGAAGCAGAGCTCAATCTACCAGAGGGGGTTGTCACTGGACCTACTTTAAATATCAATGCCCCAACGCTTGATAATGAAAGAACAGGCAAAATGTTCAAAATGCCCAAATTTAAGATGCCTGACTTGGGTCTCTCTGGACCCAGTGTAAATGTACCCAGCCTTGAGGTTGGTACACCAAATATGAGGATCCCAGATAAAGATATGCCAGGAGTTAATCTTAAAGGTCCCCAACTAGACCTACAAGCACCAGATGTTAATCTCAAAGGTCCTAATCTAGACCTGCAAGCCCCAGATGTCAGCATGATGAATATGCCTTCAAGTAAAATCAGAGTCCGGTCCTCCAAGAAACTGAAAAACCCAAACCTTGATGTGGATGATCCCTCTGGTTATTTTGAATTGCCTAAGGTTAGGCTCTCTCGCAGAGTACCAAAAGGGCCAGATTTAGACATTGATTCCGTTTTAAAGACCCAAGACATGCATCTTAAAACCTCTTTGATTGGTGCCCCTGACCTGAATGTCCCTGATGTAGATTTACCTTCAGTAGACATTAAAGGTTCCAAAATAGATCTAGAGTTGCCAGATGCAAACATTGGTATCCCATCTGGGAAGATCAAAACACCAAGTCTTGATATGCCTGACTTTGATATATCTGGACCAAGAGTTAGGACTCCAGACCTGGACCCCTCAGCGGATGAGATGTGTCTATCAGATGTCTATTTGCCTGACCTCAGTACTCCCGATATCGGCATAACCTCAGGTAAATTCAAACTAACGAAACCACATGCAGAACTCAAAGCTCCTGATTTCAACGTGGATGCCCCCTCTGGTAAACTGAAGATGCCCAAATTTGGCTTCTCTGGCCTAAAAAGACCAGATCTGGGCATTGATGCTGATGTAAAAACACCAACGCTAAGTCTCAAAGCTCCCAGGATAAAAGGTGGACTTGATGCACCTGACTTGGACTTACCCAAAGTCGACCTGAAATCACCTAAAATGGATGCAAACACTCCAGATATTGACATTGATGCACATTCAGGAAAATTCAAAGTGCCAACATTTAAGATGCCTAAATGTACCCTTTCGGGCCCTAGAGGGCCAGAGGTTGGCATTGATGGAGAGTTGGATGGACCAGACCTGAGCTTATCATCTTCCAAATTAAAACAGCCAGATGTGGATGTTGGTAGTCCATCTGGAAAATTCAAGATGCCAATATTTAAAATGCCAGACTTTGGCTTCTCAGGCCCAGATGTTCAAGGGCCTGACTTTGAGGTAAAGAATCCAAACTTGAATCTTTCAGCCCCCAAGTTTAAAGGGGGAATTAGTCACCCAGATTTGGATCTGACAGATGTAGACCTCAAATGCCCCAAATTAGACCTCAATGCACCAGATGTAAACTTTAATATGCCCTCAGGTAAAGTCAAAGTACCTACATTGAAGAAACCAAAGGTTGATCTGAATGCTCCTGATCTGGACGGCCCCTCTGGTAACCTGAAAATGCCCAAATTTGGGCTGTCTGGTAAAATGCCAAAATCTCCCAAATTGAATCTCAAAGCTCCAAAGATGAAGGGGGGAATTAATTTTCCAGACCTGAATTTACCAGATGCTGACCTCAAAGCCGCTAAACTAGACATGACTGCTCCAGATCTTGACATCAATGCACCCTCAGGGAAATTCAAAATGCCTAAATTCCGAGGCCTGAAAGGACCAAATGTTGACATTAATGGCGCTATAGAGGGACCAGATCTGAACTTGTCATCTCCCAAACTCAAGGGTCCCAAAGCAGACCTCAACATTCCAGATGTTGATATTGACAGTCCATCGGGAAAATTCAAAATGCCAACTTTCAAGATGCCACATTTAGGTTTATCTGGACCAAAGGTTAAGGGGCCTGACTTGGATCTTTCAGCCCCCAAGTTTAAAGGGGGAATTAGTCACCCAGATTTGGATCTGCCAGATGTTGACCTCAAAGGCCCCAAACTAGACCTCAATGCACCAGATGTAAACTTTAATATGCCCTCAGGTAAAGTCAAAGTACCTACATTGAAGAAACCAAAGATTGATCTTAATGCTCCTGATCTGGGCATTGATGGCCCCTCTGGTCACCTGAAAATGCCCAAATTTGGGCTGTCTGGTAAAATGCCAAAATCTCCCAAATTGAATCTCAAAGCTTCAAAGATGAAGGGGGGAATTGATTTTCCAGACCTGAATTTACCAGATGCTGACCTCAAAGCCGCTAAACTAGACATGACTGCTCCAGATCTTCACATCAATGCACCCTCAGGGAAATTCAAAATGCCTAAATTCAGAGGCCTGAAGGGACCAAATGTTGACATTAATGGCGCTATAGAGGGACCAGATATGAACTTGTCATCTGCCAAACTCAAGGGTCCCAAAGCAGACCTCAACATTCCAGATGCTGATATTGACAGTCCATCAGGAAAATTCAAAATGCCAACTTTCAAGATGCCAGATTTAGGTTTATCTGGACCAAAAGTTAAGGGGCCGGACATGGATCTTTCAGCCCCCAAGTTTAAAGGGGGAATTAGTCACCCAGATTTGGATCTGCCAGATGTTGACCTCAAAGGCCCCAAAATAGACCTCAATGCACCAGATGTAAACTTTAATATGCCCTCAGGTAAAGTCAAGGTACCTACATTGAAGAAACCAAAGGTTGATCTTAATGCTCCTGATCTGGACATTGATGGCCCCTCTGGTCACCTGAAAATGCCCAAATTTGGTCTGTCTGGTAAAATGCCAAAATCTCCCAAATTGAATCTCAAAGCTTCAAAGATGAAGGGGGGAATTGATTTTCCAGACCTGAATTTACCAGATGCTGACCTCAAAGCCGCTAAACTAGACATGACTGCTCCAGATCTTGACATCAATGCACCCTCAGGGAAATTCAAAATGCCTAAATTCAGAGGCCTGAAGGGACCAAATGTTGACATTAATGGTGCTATAGAGGGACCAGATATGAACTTGTCATCTCCCAAACTCAAGGGTCCCAAAGCAGACCTCAACATTCCAGATGCTGATATTGACAGTCCATCAGGAAAATTCAAAATGCCAACTTTCAAGATGCCAGATTTAGGTTTATCTGGACCAAAGGTTAAGGGGCCTGACATGGATCTTTCAGCCCCCAAGTTTAAAGGGGGAATTAGTCACCCAGATTTGGATCTGCCAGATGTTGACCTCAAAGGCCCCAAAATAGACCTCAATGCACCAGATGTAAACTTTAATATGCCCTCAGGTAAAGTCAAGGTACCTACATTGAAGAAACCAAAGGTTGATCTTAATGCTCCTGATCTGGACATTGATGGCCCCTCTGGTCACCTGAAAATGCCCAAATTTGGGCTGTCTGGTAAAATGCCAAAATCTCCCAAATTGAATCTCAAAGCTTCAAAGATGAAGGGGGGAATAGATTTTCCAGACCTGAATTTACCAGATGCTGACCTCAAAGCCGCTAAACTAGACATGACTGCTCCAGATCTTGACATCAATGCACCCTCAGGGAAATTCAAAATGCCTAAATTCAGAGGCCTGAAGGGACCAAATGTTGACATTAATGGTGCTATAGAGGGACCAGATATGAACTTGTCATCTCCCAAACTCAAGGGTCCCAAAGCAGACCTCAACATTCCAGATGCTGATATTGACAGTCCATCAGGAAAATTCAAAATGCCAACTTTCAAGATGCCAGATTTAGGTTTATCTGGACCAAAAGTTAAGGGGCCTGACTTGGATCTTTCAGCCCCCAAGTTTAAAGGGGGAATTAGTCACCCAGATTTGGATCTGCCAGATGTTGACCTCAAAGGCCCCAAATTAGACCTCAATGCACCAGATGTAAACTTTAATATGCCTTCCGGTAAAGTCAAAGTACCTACATTGAAGAAACCAAAGGTTGATCTGAATGCTCCTGATCTGGACATTGATGGCCCCTCTGGTCACCTGAAAATGCCCAAATTTGGGCTGTCTGGTAAAATGCCAAAATCCACCAAACTTAATCTCAAAGCACCAAAGCTAAAGGGGGGAATTGATTCACCAGACATGAATTTACCAGATGCTGACCTCAAAGCCCCTAAACTAGATGTGAATAGCCCAGATCTTTACATAAATGCACCTTCTGGGAAATTCAAAATGCCCAAATTTAAAATGCCTAAATTCAGGGGCCTAAAGAGACCAGATGTTGACATTGATGGAGACTTAGACGGCCCAGAAAAAGATATCAATGCCCCCACAGCTAATCTCAAAGGACCCAAAACAGGTCTAAAAATGCCTGATTTGAAGATGCCTGATTTCGGGCTATCTGGGCCAAATGTAGATGCACCTGATTATGACTTACCTGATATTGATCTCTCAGCCCCAAACCTAAAAGGGGGAATCAGCCCCCCAGATTTGAGACTACCTAAGGAGCATCTCAATGGGCCCAAACTAGACCTCAATGATCCAGATATGCCCTCAGGTAGATTCAGAGTTCCAACCATAGAGAGGCAAAATGGTAGCATCAAAACCCCTGGTTTTGACATCAGCACTCCTACATTCAAAATGCCCGGAATGCCTAAATTTATGTTGTCTAGACCAAAAAGACCAGATCAAGACATAAGTGCTGACATAGGTTTGAAATTGTCAAAGATGAAAGGTGGGATTGGTTCACCGGACCTGGACCTACCTACAGTTGACCTAGAAGCCCCTAAGATAGATGTAGACACTCCAGATATGAACATTGATTCCCCCTCTGGGAATTTCAAAATGCCCCACCTCAAAATGCCTAAATTCAGCCTTTCTGGTCTGAATGGTCCAGATGCTGGAATAGATGGAGACATTGATGGACCGGACCTGAGCTTGTCAGCCCCGAAAGTAAACACAGGGATCGGTAGTCCAGATTTAGACATAAATGTTCCCTCTGGAAATCTCAACGGCCCCCAAGCTGATCTCAATTTGCCAGACAGTGACATTGCTATACAATCTCGAAAATTCAAACTGCAATCCTTTAAATTGCCTCAGTTTGGAAGTCCAAATCTAAGGGCAGGTACAGATATGGACTTTATGAAAACACATGACATTTCTCCTCCAAAGGCTAAAGTGGATCTAAAAGCACCAGACTTGAAAGTTAGTCACCCAGATGTCAGCCTGAGCTTACCCAAAGCTGATATCAGAGGCCCAGAATACAAAGTGTCATCTCATAGTAAACGCAGATCTGATATCCCAGGTGGAGCGCATTTAAAATTGCAAGCGATGGACATAGATACCGAAGAGACACTGCCACACACTGATAGGAAGTCTAGGAAGGTCAAAGGAAGGGCCAGTTATCCCATTGCAGATATTGACTTGCCAAAAGTTGAGTACAAAGCATCTGGTTTGGAGCTGCGAGGTTCAGACCTTAACGATCCCACAGGGAAATTAAAAATTCCCAAATCTAAGACTAAATTGGGTAGTCATACAAGAATACCAGACCTTGATGTAGACTCAAGTCTTGCCAGTATTTATGCCTCAGTCCCTAAACTCCCACATCCAGGGTATGGAGTAGAGGTTTCACAGACAGATTTAAATTTGAGCAGAACTGACCTCAAGGGCAATAAACATCATAGAAAAGCCCCAGCTGGTGAAACTGGCAGAACAAAAAGGAGAAGTCCAAAACAGTCTGAAATTGTCATTTCTATGCCAAATTGTACTCATGGTTCAAACCCCAAAATGTCTGAAGATCAAGAAGGATATTTTGTCACTGCGTTTCCCAAACATGTCAAAGGGGATGTACCAGACGGAACTGGGAGCCTGAAAAATCGGCACAAGGAAGAGTCAAACCGTCAATCTCAAACACTCAGAAGTCTCGATTTCAGTGCACCAAATGTGGACCTTGAAGTTCCAGAAGATGAGAACTTAAAAGGGTCAACATTCTGGCTTTCAAAGCTTATATAGCATTCAGACAACTGACTAAATGTAATTTTAGGCTTGTTTGAATCACAATCTTCTGTTGAAACATAATGCAGAAAACGTCTGTTACGTATAAAACAAGCATCAGATTATTTTCACATATTTGTACTTTTTTTAATGTAAATTGTTTGGCATTTGTTATGAACATGTTGAGAACGAATGTGTAAAGCTTTCTTTTGTCAAGTGATTTAAAAAATGTATGAACGGTTTATGTTCTGCTGATAAGCTATTTGAATGGTATTTTTACTCTACACTTGCTACATTGTAATAAAATAAAATGGGATTTAGTAACTTTTATAAAATCTTTGTTTTATCTTTCTTTACATGAATTCAACAAAATAATTCATTCAAAACAACTTCAAAATGCATTAGCCTAGGCTTCATTTATTATTTCCCTTACTTTTTTATTTTTATTTTTTTTAATATTTTATTTTTGCATTTTCCAATTAAGAACATTCAAAACAAAAGTGAAACGATATTAGACAACGATAGGACAAAGTGACAGTAACAGACGAACGTAACAAAAATAAATTATAATTATAGTTATATAAACAAACATACAATAATAAAAAATATTAAAAATATAAAAAATATTTTTAAAAATAACGAGACTTTGGGTCACCTGCCGTAGGCTACATGATATACATTACGTGTGAAACATTATGTGAGGATTATATATAGATTCAATCAATGAGATGTGGGGGGAGATTCTCCATATAGTCAATAAAAGGTTGCCAAATTCTGTAAAATGTCTTTAACTTATTCCTCAAGCAGTAAGTGATTTTCTCCAAAGGGATACAACTATTAACTTCCGAAAGCCACATTGCAACTGGCAGGGAGGAATCCAATTTCCATTTCAAGGCAATACATTTCTTGGCAATCGCTAGCAATATTTCTGTTAGCTTTATAGTATGGCTTTCCCTAAGATTGGTGTTAGTAAAGTTGCCCAGTAGACAGACGTCCAGGTCTAAAGGGAATGCAACCCTGTGAATTGAGGATATGGTATCGCATACCCGCTGCCAGAAACCGTGTAGTTTTGAACACTGCCAAGTGGAATGGAGGAATGTTCCTTCATCTGAGCCACATCTAAAACATAGGGAGGAGATATCTGGGTTGAACCTGAACCTATATGATGGAGGAAATTAAACTGGATCAGTCTGTGTCTGGAGTTCAATGTGGATGTAACCCCATCCCTGCATAGGTCACTCCATAGATCCTCATCAAGATCAATACCCAGATCTCTCTCCCATCTAAGTCGGGGTTTATCTAGCCCAGGCAGTGTTAGTCCTGACATAAGAGCATTGTAAACAGGGGAAATGGTCTTGAACAGTGGTTGGTCTGCGTGGCAGAGTTGTTCAATAGGTGACATCTTAGGTAGGTTCCATTGTCCCTTGAGAGTCAACCTAATGAAGTTTCGTAGTTGTAGGTAGCTAAAGAAGTCCCTGTTAGGCAAGTGGTATTTCTGTTTCAGCTGATCAAAAGACATAAGAACTCCCTCCTCGTAACAATGTTCCAGAAGAGTGATCCCCTTATCAGATCATGGTCTAAAGTTACTATTCTGGAAAAACATAGGGATCAATCTATTGTTCCATTTATAGAACTCTGGAGGGAAGCCATCCTCCCCAGGAGATTTATTAGAAGGTAAGGATTTAATGGCCTCCAACAATTCAGGGACTGAGAAGTGTTCACTCAGGCGCTCGCTGTCTTCCCCCGACAGGCATGGGAGGTTGAGAGAGGAGAGAAAGGAGTCTATCTCTGATAGATCATCGCTTGATTGGGAAGTGTAGAGGTCTTCATAGTATTTCTTAAAAGTATTATTAATTTCAGTAGGGTCGAAAGATATCTCTTTGGTGAGAGTTTCTATGGCATTAATTGTCCTCTTACTTTCCTCTGCTTTCAGTTGCCATGCCAATACTTTGTGAGCTTTCTCTCCAAGCTCATAATAACGCTGTTTTGATTTAGTGATGGCCCTCTCAGCTTGATATGTGGATATGTGTTCAGAATATTATATTTAAGTTTTTTATTTACCAAAAGCCTGTATAGATCTTTAGTCGGGCCCGCACCGTGTTTTTTCTTCAGCCCTTTAGTATAGGAAATAATCTGTCCCCTCAGGTAGGTCTTCAATGTGTCCCAAAGAATGAAGCTGTCAGGAGCAGAGGGTTTGTTTGTCAAAGTAAAAATATTGATCTGCTCTTTGATGAATGCACAAAATTCAGGTTGCTTTAGAAGTGTAGAATTTAGTCTCCATCTATATGCTCCATTTACCTTGGTAGGAATGGAGATTGATAATACCAGAGGAGAATGGTCACTAAGCAATCTGGGGAGATACTCGACATCTAACACTCTATGAAACAGTTGTGTCGAAAGTAAAAAGTTACCTATACATGTGTGTGTCTTGTGTGGGTGTGAATAAAAAGAGTAGTCCCTATCCTGTGGGTGCAACTGTCTCCAGATGTCTAGTAAATGGAGATCTTTCATGAATGACATGGTGAGCTTGCCGGGTTTGGTAAGAAGTGAGGGTTTATCAGAAGACCTTATCAAGAACTGTATCTAAGCAAAAATTAAAATCTCCTCCAAGCAGTAGCCATCCTGGTGGTGCTTGAGCAACCTGAAGGAAGACATTCTGAATAAACATATGGTCATCGAAGTTAGGAGCATAAATATTCAATAGGGTCCAAGACTCTGAAAACATATGGCCCTGCACCAAAACAAACCTGCGTGAGGGATCAGAGATGGTGTTGCTGACGCAGAAGGGGATGTGTCTACTTATCAAAATTGCAGTTCCTCTTGCTTTGGAGTTAAAAGAGGATGCAAAAACTTGTCCTACCCATTCCCTCTTCAATTTCTTGTGTTCACTGGCTGTAAGATGTGTTTCTTGTAAAAACACAATGTCAGCTTTTAATTTCTTAAGGTATGTATAGACTCTTTTCCTTTTAATCGGGCTGTTAAGACCTTTTACGTTGAATGTGACATATTTTAGTGGATTAAGCATAGGTTGGGTTTCAAATATGTAACTGAATAGAAATCTATCATATGCAGATAATTAGGAAATGTTTCAACTTTGGTTTGAGCACAAAAGTGACCTGTGTGTCTCTTTAAGAAGGAAACAATAAACATAGAAAAAAGGAAGAAAAAAGTATAATAATAAAAATCCAACCCACCCCGATTGTCAGACTAGAACAACAGTCCCAACAATCAAACATGAATACACTTGTAGAGATACGTTGCTGCTCGCTTTCCATCTTGCTCTTACTAGCTAAACCTTGGCGTAAACTAAAACCTGCGAGCTCTCTAAATTGAAAACAAACGTTGTGAATAGATATTTATGGCTGAATATTTACTGCCCACGGTAAGGGCTGCTTGAGTCTCTTTACGAAAGATTAACATAAATGAGGGGGAAAGCAGTGGGCCTAAACCCACTTATTGCTTCGCCCAGTAGATATGGACTAAACCAAAATATACTCTCCTGTAAATGTAATAGAACTCACCCCGGGAAGATACGGTTAGTTGAAAATGTACAAATCAATTAAAGTGACCGGGAGATACCAGCAGTTCAATCCGGATAAGAGAAAACAAACGAACTGCATTTTATCCCCCAGAGAGACCGTCCTGGCTCAGACTCAGACGTTGCTCAGTTCTTTGAGAAAAGTGTGCACTTCTCCCGGTGTGTTGAAGAAATGGCTTCGGCCTTTGTACTGAACTTTCATCCGCGCAGGGTGGATGAGGTAGCCGGTGATGTTCTTCTCCTTCAGTGCTTTGGCGGCAGGTCTGAACTGCTTGCGGCGTCTGGCGAGGTCCGCGCTCATATCTGGGAAAAGGCTGACCCTCTTCCCATCGATGGCGATGTCCCCTTTGGCTCTTGCGAGTTGCAGTATCTTCTCTCTGTCTTGGAAACGGAGGAACCTGATCAGGACGGCTTGTGGGGGCTCATCTGGCCAGGGTTTCGGCGCTGATGTTCTGTGGGCGCGTTCGATTTCCAGCGGCTTGGTGAAGTTGGTTATGCCTAGGACCTCCGGGATCCATTGAGTGAAGAAACGGACTGGGTCACGGTCCTCGCTGTCCTCTTTCAAACCCACCACACGGATATTACTACGTCTACTCTGGTTCTCCATCTGATCTACTTTGTTTTTGAGGTAGGCATTGTCCTCTTGCAGTTGTGTCAAGACCTGGTCATGTCTAGCGATGGTATCTTCAACTGTGCTAATGCGCAGCTCTGCCTCAGTCGTTCTCAAAAGGAGATCATTCATGGAGGATTTCAGGTCGTCAATGGAAGAATGGAGTTCAGCCGATTTCTTATCGATTTTCAGAGAAAGACCTCTGTTACCATCCTGAATTTCCCGGAGGAGAGTAGCCAGCATGTCGGCAGGCTCGCAAGAGGCTGCTGAGAGCAACAGTCTGGGACTGTCGTCTGAGTTATGAGGGCTAATGCTAATCTTGCTAGCTGTAGCGTTATCGTTATCTTGGGAATCAACAACGTTTTGGTCGTCCTTCTTGCCTCTCGGTCGGAGGTCCATGGCTCTTTGGGAAGGTAAGTACTTGACAATTTATCAGCCGATGTTAGAATATTGTTTCAACGTTGTTATTTAGGTAAAAATATAATAACTTTGAAGAACTCGGTTTGTCAACGTCTGCTCAGCTCCGCGGCATCACGTGTCTCCTTTCCCTTACTTTTTAACATTGAAATGATGTTTGGCAAATTCAAAATTTCAAGCTGAGAATTATTATATATATATTTTTTACTCAAAAAACAATTATAGTATGGCTTCACCTATTAGAGATGTTTACCTCCGCACCGCTAGTTGGCAGTCTTATTACGCTTGCGTTTACGCAACATAAACGTCATCAGTATGCGTCAACACACCAGCATTGCCGAATGACCTTTCTTATTTGGAAATATCTAGAAAATGCATGTTTGTTTCAGAATATGATCTCTTCAAAAACTGTTTTCAAGAAATCGCACGTATTTGGTTGTCTTAATTAGGTTTACAGAAATGTTTCGTATATCAGTTGCAGTGTGTGGTAGAGGCATTTCTAAAATGGTGAGCGTTAAACTAGGCTAATGCTAACTTAGCTAGCTGTCACTTTATTGAAGATATATAAAGATGTAGTGGCTGAAATTACTGCTGGCACATATAAAAGCTCATTGTCAGATGTCCCTTTTTTAGTTCACTTCATCTTTCTCTGGTGAGAACGCTCTACCCTCAAATTTACGCATCCCTTCCAATCTCGTGGACCGTGCAAGAGCAAGTAAGGTCTGCTTTTTCATTCACTGCCTTCTATCATGCACTATGGATAATTGAACTGATGGTGCGAATTTCAAGAATCAAGTTTAGCTAGTTCTATACAGATGCATGTAGACTGCAAGACCCTGCACAGACCCCAGACAAAGATTTATTCCCCCATTGTTGAATGCAATGTTGGTCTGTCATTTCAGAGCATTAATTTCCAACTAGGTCAGATGTAAGAAAGCTATTGATGTTTTATGATCGCTTTCCAGAGAGGCCCCCTCCTCCATCTGACTCCAGTCTTCCTGTGTTGAGGAGGTGTGATGCTGCCGTCCCTGTACACCTGAGCCCAGTACAGACATGGGTGGAGACGTTGGAGAGGCGGGACAGTAAACTTTTGGGTTTGGTTGACCTCCATCCCGATGTCTTTGCAGTCCCTACCAGGTAAAACTGTCAATGTCTAGCCATTATATTAACATTTAAGTAATTCAGCAGAGGCTCTTATCCAGAGAGACTTACATATTCATTGCTTTATCGTTTGGTGGGAACAGTGACAAATTATTTTGTTCCCACCAGGATTGACATACTCCATGAAGTTGAACTCTGGCAGAGAAATTTCAAGAGAATTGTAAGTAGCAGTAGCAAACCAATAATGAACTTTCTCAGACTGCTGTTATGGCCATATTATAAAAATGAGGTGATGAGAAGTACAGGCATATTTCTGTAGGTTTATACCCAAAGCTCTGTACGAGAGGTCGACCATTATGATTTTTCAACGCCGATACCGATTATTTGGAGGACCAAAAAAGCCGATACAGATTAATCGGCTGATTTATTTACTTGTAATGACAATTACAATACTGAATGAACACTTAATATAATACATCAATAAAATAAATTTAGCCTCAAGTAAATAATGAAACATGTTCAATTTGGTTTAAATAATGCAAAAACAGTGTTGGAGAAGTAAAAGGGAAATATGTGCTATGTAAGAAAGCTAACGTTTCAGTTCCTTGCTCAGAACATGAGAACATATGAAAGCTGGTGGTTCCTTTTTACATGTCTTCAATATTCCCAGGTAAGAAGTTTTAGGTTGAAGTTAGTATAGGAATTATAGGACTATTTGGATCCCCCGAGCGGACGAGGTGAAAACCCACCGTTCCTAGGCCGTCATTGAAAATAAGAATGTGTTCTTAACCGACTTGCCTAGTTAAATAAAGGTATATGGAAGGAAAAAGAATGGCAAATCGGCGCCCAAAAATACAGATTTCCGATTGTTATGAAAAGTTGAAATCGGCCCTAATTAATCGGCCATTCCGATTAATCGGCGACCTCTACTCTGTACTTATGAATTGAGCTAGATTTGACGAAATGCATCTGCTCCTACTATAATAACTGAAAGTCTCCCTTAGAGCCATGCCCACACTAAGGTCAGATCGGAGGTGAGCGGTGGAGGAAGGAAACCCTGGAGACAGAAGGGAAGTGGCAAAGCACGACATGGAAGCATTAGGTCGCCTATATGGAGAGGAGGTGAGGGTCTCAGTCTGTATGGGCCAAGTCAGTAGTATTGTGATAAGTGGAGGACAGCAGTTCAACGCA
The DNA here is from genome assembly GCF_023373465.1 of Oncorhynchus keta. Taxonomy (NCBI): domain Eukaryota; kingdom Metazoa; phylum Chordata; class Actinopteri; order Salmoniformes; family Salmonidae; genus Oncorhynchus; species Oncorhynchus keta. The sequence goes on along the minus strand of NC_068452.1, from coordinate 5,191,866 downwards.
CAGTGACAAAGCAAACATTACATTTTCAGATGCCAGTTCCAAGAATGAACATAGACAAATCAGTCAGCCCAAAAGAAGGAACAGTCCCAGCTAAGAGCCAAAGTCATTGGAGAGATTTAAAACAATTAGAATGACATTTCTGTTTTGCAGGTGGTGTTTCTCATGGACCCAGAGGACCAACTAGTTTTTACTACATGTTGCCCATGAAAGTACGTGTTCAAGGACTAAAAATTGCCCTCAGCTCCAAACTGGCCCAGGTATGTACCATTATATTTGTGAAAACACTTTTCACAAGTACATTCGCATCTTAAAAACGTCCTCTCTTGTAATGAATGCTTTTCAATTATGCCATCTACATTCCTACTGTATTGATGTTGGGTGTTTTTCAGGATTATCTCCATGTGGTTGACACTCTAAACATCCCCACACCTGACCCACAGTACCTCATGGACCTCATCAGATACCGACACTGGGGGGAGTCTGTTTTGATAGTGGATGCGTAAGTATCAGCAGTGAACAAACAAAAAAACTCAGTTCTGTGGACATCCTAGCTGAAGATTGAGTCTTCGATATTTTACAGCGGCGAAGAGCTTCCTGAGAACATCCTTCAGGCCACTGAGAGTTTGAAGACTGTGAATGTCATTCCAGCCATAGGTAAGTTGACACTGATTTAGAAAATCGGGGGGTACACACGTAACTCTATTAAAGTGTTCTTAATGTTTTGTACACAGTGTATAATTGACCTATGAGCAACATTGTTACATAGTACCATGTAAACTGCATTTACTGTTACTACACAGGCGAGGGCAAATTAATTAATGTAAAGTTAAAATGTTTCCTGATGACTTTTCTTCTACAGGCCTGAACGTTCATAGCATGCTAAAACACGAGGTCCTGGTCCTCACCCTGGAAGCAGTGAAGTTTCTGGAAAACAAGCTGCTTTGGCACGACGAACGCTTCACACCGCTGTACCCCTTCAAACACCCCTACACTGACCTGCCTTGAAGGCACTGGGTGAAGGAATACCGTCGTGTAACATATTCAATGATACAAATGTTTGTCATGCCTTTTAATATGTTCAATAAAAACTTGTGAATTAAATGAATGTCAATGATAAAATATATGCAAACTGGTCATTAAAAGAGAGCGTATTTAAGGCGTAAAGTACATAAGGCCTAGAGTCGATAGTTGTTTGGCGGTAGGAGTCCATTGGCCAAGTCATGTCGTATTTCCCATCTCAGGGCGGAGCGTTTCTTCTCTGTAGGCACCACGTAGGTGTTGGGCACAAATACTCTTCGAGGCTTTGGCTGGGGGAAACCATACAAGATGTCAATGTTTTCAGTCATCGCAAGGTATTCACACCCCACCCCAGAAAAACATTGTTTATATATTTTTTTCGTTAGGCCATGTATAACCCATGTCTGTGGTACTTGGTCCATTTGCCTTACAGTCCACAGAAATGTGTCTTAACACACACTGGGCATCAGGATACTAAAATACATTTCTTGAAATATTGAACGTTGACATGCATAATTTATGTGGGACTGTGTCCAACATGGCATGGATGAATTACATTGTTTTTTAGGGGGGGGTCCATTTAAGGAATTTTCTGACCTGAAATAATGAATGACTGGATGGTTACAAGATTATAAATGAAGCATACTCACTGGTAGAGGTTGGTACGCAAGCTGTTCCTGAAAATACAAAGAGTGATTCATTCAGACATTATGGTCATGCATCATTACAATTCATCATGATTTGTCCACTACATGCAAAAAGTGGTCTTCAAATAAAGTATGTAAGCCAAGAGTTTGTTATGGAGAAGGTGTTTAATACCCTGATTTCCCAGTGCAGTGCTTTCCTATCCTTCTCTCCTGGCGCCTTGAACATTTCCCAGTCCTGCTTGTACTGGAAATACCTTTGGAAGATGGGGAACAATATGAAAATGTAGCACAGATCCACAGCAGTAATCTTTCAAAAGATGTATACTGATTATTTAGACATTTCGGTAATTATCCTCTTACTTTGCCACTGGGTCTGTCTTCTTCAGGCTTCTGGTGTGAGGGTGATCCATCACTGGGCGGATAACTGAAAGAGCAGACACGAGTGACTACGTTTAACGGTGGCACATTGCAACAGGACAGTGTGCAGTGAGCACGATGACGTGTAACAGCAGTGTGGGTACTTACACGACTTGGGCCGGGGTCTGATGTCACTCTCACTCTGAGATCTGGCCTGTAAGAGATTTAAAACTACATTTGTTTTCAACAAACATACATGTATACCCTTTACAAAAATTCTTTAAAAAGATCCTGGACAAATTATATTTATTCCAAAAACATCACTCCCTACCTCTTCAAAGAGTATCCTAAATAATCCCACAGCACCCCCCTTGTGAACTAACACTATCTCCCCTCTTACTAGCTCAGACTTTGCTGATAGCTACTTTGAGGAAAAATGTACTTACTATGACTGTGATGTGGTTGTCCCACCTAGCTATCTTAAGATGAATGCACTAACTTAAGTCGCTCTGGATGAGAGCGTCTGCTAAATGACTCAAATGTACCCAAATTTAATCTTCTAAGATTAATAAACAAAACCAAAGTTAGCTCTCAAAAAGGCAAGAGTACCCACCATGCCTCTGATGTAAGCTTTGAAGGCACTTGGGAGAAAGTCTGATTCAGACCTGTCACTCAGACTGCCTGCATCCTCACTCTCCAGCTCCGACTCCTGGTGGGTGGACATGGACACATGAATCCCTCCCAGACGCTCCCCCAGCCCACTCACTGCACCTGAACGGGAAACAATTAACACATTAGCTTTAGTTACCACTGTGTAAGGCCATAAGCAATGCTAGTAAGCTCTAGGCAGGTGTTGTATGATCACTGAGCTGGACAGGCCCAGTACATCTCACATTTTAGTTATACAAGTGCTGCAAGAGGGATTATAGTACTATGCACTGGATCAGTGGTTCCCAACCGGGGAACTTGTCCCCCTAGGGGTACTTGGCCTATCCACAGGGGGATAGGACTCATGAGACCATAGGCTTACTGGTAAAATGCACAAGGGGGTACTTCAGGGACAAAATTCAATTGGTGGTACAGTAACCGAAAAAGGTTGAGAACCACTGCAAATAAAATTTCAGGCAAGGTCTTTCGCTTTTTTTTCATGTACAGGGTGTCAGTCCATTTGGCACCTACTTGGACTGAGGGGATGTTACCTATGGAAATTGTATTTTCATACTATATTAGGGAGAATAGACCGGATATGCGGTTTACCCCTTTTGTGTCTTCTGTTATCCTCCCACTCTTCATAAGTCTTAGTAGACTTGGAATCAATGAACTTAAAATCTTTATTGCTCGCCAGCGACACCAAATCCTCCCACTCCTGCTCATCCTCCGCTCCTTTCTCTTCTTTCCTGCCTTCCTCACTATATCCTTCTCCATTGGGCCTCTCATTGTCTTTGCACTCAATGAGAGAACTTTCTTCGGGACATATCCCATCTAATACTGCCTTGTCATTTTTAGTCTGAGCCAATGTATAGTTATCTTCAAAGTAGTTCACATCAGTGTGGTCTTTGCTCTCCAATTCAACAGGAGGATGATCTTCACAATATGCCATATTAGAGAGGCTTTGACTGTCTTCCAACTTCGTCCTCAATCCGGTGTCCTCACGGCTCTGTAGATCAGTGGTATCCTCCTTACTGTCACCTATAAAATTGGCTAGCGACTGGTCATCCTCATTGTCATATCGCATCTCAGAAAGGCCCTGGTTTTCTCTGTCAAACTCAGCTATGGTACAGTCGTCTCTATAGTCTTCTCCCTCCGGGTCATCCTTAGCTGAAGAGTCTGGCCTGCAGGTGCCATAACCAGATGTCAGTAAGCTCAGGACCGGGCTCCCAGTACAAGTGCTGTAACCCTCCTCATCAATATTTTCCCTTTTCGCCCGGCTTAGCCCTTTCTCCTCTACGCTCCTCCTGTTCTGTTTCCTTTGAATCCCCCGCGACAGGTGGCTCCTCTTGTGTGTGTTCAGTGGTGCTGTTGTGCTCTGTATATTCCTGGTTGTATTGCTCAACCTTCTCCTCTCCGTCAGACCAGAAAGCGGAGTTTAGGGAGCTATTCCCATCCTCACTCTCTTCGTCCCACTGACTGTCGTACATTTTATACATGGTAGCGAAGGGTAAGAAGCCTCCTTATGCTGCTGCTGTGGGGAGTGTGTGGTGATCTGCAGAGGCAGATGGCTAAAGAGTAGTGCTAAGAGGATTACACCCTGTGGTCTCAAAGTTGCTCTACACTGCCACCTATTGAAGGCTGGTCGCCTGAGGAACTGCAACTCCACAATGCTGTGTGGTGTTTTCCCTCTCAACAGCTTGTCAAAAAAAGTCCATGTGTAGTTTAGCACTGGGCTTTGTTTGTCAATATCAACAGTACATTTCCAATAGCGCCTAATGAACATATTCACAGTTGAAAATCTTGTGACATTTGTTTCCAAAACAGACACGTCAAACATTTCCAAACCAACAATCATAAAAGACAGGCTTAGCTTGCACATTAAACCGATATTGTACTCACGGTCTCTTTTGACAGCAGAGCTGCTTTGCTCCAAGAGTCTTGATAAATCCATAACGTGTGGAACTTTTTACTTTAAATGTAGTGGCTTTCGAATAGCCAAGGGAAAACCAGTTGCAAGATTTGAGCCACAAATCCAAAATCCCATAGAAAGTCAAGAATCCAATGGCTTTAAACTTTAAATGTTCTATATGTAGAATCCAAAATGATAAGTGCAAGGTAAACAAAGGTTCCAATATTCCATTTAAATTAAAATATCAAGGTAAGACGTATGTGGGTCCCAGTAACCCAAACATTTGCCATAACTAGCAGGCCCTACTTCTTGTCTCTAAATACCAATGAACCTATCTGGGCGGGCCTGTCCATACTTGAATTCTGGCATAATTGACCTATTCTCATTCAAATCATAAGACCACATAACCAAATTAATATATACACAACTTATATAGAAATTAAATGAAGTTATTCTAAATGGAACAATATGACCTAATAAACAAATATTTGCATAACCAAAGAAAATAGAAACTGGCTCCAACAACAGGCATCTGAAAACGAAATACAATTATATACCCTGTAGTTTGGATCCTGGGTGCTGATTGGCTGAAACAGCATTTCAGCCATGTGTATATCAGACAATATACTTGTTTACTGTTCTATTTATGTTGGTAACCAGTTTATAATAGCAATAATATACCTTGTGGGTTTGTGGTGTATGGCCAATACATCATGGCTAAGGGATGTATCCAGGCACTCCACGTCGTGCCTAAGAACAGCCTTTAGCCGTGGTATATTTAAGCAATAAAGAGTTGTGGCCAATATACCACACCTAAGGGTTGTTTTTAGAAACGACACAAACCGGTTTCCAACAGAAATATAACAGTAAACAAGTAGCTGTGTCATACCCGTGGTATATTTAAGCAATAATGCCCGGGGAGGTGTGGTACATGGCCAATATACCACTGCTAAGGGCTGTTCTTAGGCACAATGCAACGTGGCATGCCTGGACACAGCATGTAAACATGGCATATTGGCCATATATCAAACCCCCGAGATGCCTTACTGCTACTATACAATGGTTACCAACATAATTAGAGCAGTAAAAGTAATTGTTTTGTCATACCCGTGGTATACGGTCGGATATAACACGGCTGTCAGCCAATCAGCATCCAGGACCCAAACAGCCCAGTTTATAATGACCAACATACCACACCCCCTCAGGCCTTATATTTTAAATATAGTACTCCTACGCCTTTTTTCATAAATAATATCATGCATAACATTATTGAATTACCTGAATCTTCACTATGTGTTGATTCATCGCAGACGTGAACTTGGCCTTGATGTTTCCTATAGGAAGAAACAGAGTGAGGTTGACTCAAGTATCCTCAATAGCACACGTGATCATTATAGTCTTTACAAAAGGAACACACGTGATCATTATAGTCTTTACAAAGCCATACATGTGACCATTATAGTCTTAACAAAGCCGCCTAGTGTAAACTTACCGTACCTAAGGACTTTCCTCTTAATAAAGGGTCTCCCATGCGCTCCTGTGTCTCGGTCTGGTGTAGACGACTGACTGGCAGAGAACGATAACTGCTGGAGGTCAGTTTGGTCTGGATCCACTTCCAGCCTATTAGGGGCTGTTGAGGGGCGCTGGTACTTGGGTGCTACAGAGTGCTGAGTGTAGGAGTCATACTCCTGTCTGGCATCATAATTACTGTTATCTCTGCTGTATGTGGAGGTTAGCACCTGGGTGGAGCACAGAACGAAGTAACATGCCATTCTAGTATTATTATTATTTACATATAAATAGAATACAGCTAGCTTATCTGCTGGATGAAGGGGGACGAATGATCTGGGAAAAGAATAAGTGAATATATACCCGTCTTTCATGGTGTGATGGACCAGCCTGCGCAAACACATTTCTGAAGGCTGCGGTGTTATCCTGATGTACTGTCAGGGGGGACAAGGAAATTACAATCAAGAGACTCAAGCGGAACCACACCGCTCATCAAAAGGTGCAACCAACACTTACTGACCAAGGCCCAGTTTCCCAAAAGCATCATATGGCTAAGTTCATTGTTAAAACCCATAGGAACCATAGGATCCCATGGCTCTAAGATGAACTTAGCCTTAAGAAGCATTTGGGAGGGAAACCGGGCCCAGTTATATTTGATTATGTAGTGGACATGAGAACACGTACAGTGATCTCACCTTTAACCTTGGTGACTGCAGGGGGACTTTTGAAGATGGTGCTTTGAGATCTTGTAGAGTTCAATTCACTGGATGAGTGGCTCTTAGATTTTTCATGTCGGATCAGTTCATCTAGATCTATATACGTACACACACACACAAAGTTGCTTCTCCACCAATCTGACAGCTAACTTGCAGTGTGAACGTCACAAAACATCACAGTTATTTCAGATTTAGTCAGCATTTGGTCATTAAAATGAAGGCCTATATTTGCTAATTCTATCAACCCACCTCTTTTGAATTCATGTAGTCTGTGTCTTGGTATGTTGTTGTAACCAAGTGCCTCCAATTGGTGTTGTATTTCATCTTCTGAGAAATCCAACCTTTCCATTTCCTGAAAAATAATTGTCCCATAAATGTAATATAAGCAAACGTAAGTAGTTAGTAGGTGGATAGTTAGATGGATAGCGTGATACTGCTAGATAGATAGGTACATGAGAAATGATGGATAGCAGAGAATACTGATGGAAGTGATCGACTAAAACCAGCAACAAGTTGTCAGTTAACTTCAGGCTAGACAACCACCAACCAAACTCTCGCTACAATCAATCCAACGTTCATGATCTCTCCCTTATCTAGCTAGCCCAAATCCACAAAACGGATGCACGCTAGCAACTAACGTTAGCTTCAAATACTCGTTAAATGGCCAGTTAACGTTAAGTAAGCTACGTTCTAATAGAACTAGCTAGCTAACTTAGCACGCTAGCAGGATGACAAAGACAGCAGTTCAACACAACGGGCCATTTTGCCTCTGCTAACATTGATTGATCAAATGTGTTTTACCTGTACAGTGTGAGCTTCTTAGTATAAATGCGTAACGTTAGTCATGTCTATTTTGCAACACAATTATTGAACTGAAACAGTTGGCTAGTTACTGCTTGTATTTTCAGTACCAAGACAACAACACAGCCGTTGTTCGAAAAAAACGACGTGCTTTAAAAACGACGCCCTTCCTGAATTTTCTCCGGTGGATTTAACGTTGTCCAGAAATATCGCCGCCTTGTGCAAGGAAGACCGTGTGGATACCCTGGCAATGCAGTCAGTGCCTAAAATGATGATGCCTTTACAATATTTTGTCTGAAATGTTTGTGTGCTCGCCAGTTTGCGGTCCTTAGCCATCCCCATGTGGAAAATGAATGGGGAAAGAATAGGGTTTTGGAAAAAACTCCGAAAATATGGTCTGAAGTCAACATGATTAGGAGCTTGTATGCATTTTGTTCTGAGATAATAGCAGTCAGTTAACATGACCTTTGTGAATTATGAAGCCTTTATGTGATATATGTATTTTGTATTATTATTATTATTGCAGAAATTATTCAAAAATCACAAAAAGTGATGTTAGTTTATGATGATTATCTCATAGAACAAAACGCATACACTTTCTTAAGCCTGTTTACCACAGATCATATTTTAGGCGTTTATCCAAAAACGCCATTCATTTTCCTCAAAGGCTTTGTCCAATGAACCATGGCGGAGTTAGCGCCTACAAAAAAAGACGACATTACTACTGTATTTCTCTCTATGAGATGGCTATATAAAAAATAAGTATTAAAGGAAGTCAATCAAAATTGACAATGTAATCAGTGGGGATATGTGTTTGTTGAATAATAGATCTCACTCACGTTCATTTATTGTAGGCCGCCAACAATGTCTAAAATCAAATCAGGCTAAAAGATTTAAATTCATTTTGCTCATTTACAAACTCTATGTTGAAGAAATATTGAATCGATGAATGCAACAGCAACAGCAACATCATTGATGTTGTATGTTATACATGTGCAGAAGTAAGCTAGGTTGGATTTGTTATTTATTTATTTGTTATTTATTTTAAATTTTTACAATATGTAATAAACAAGCGTTTAGTTGACAAACTACAAGTAAGCGAAAGTTGCAGGTATTTATACATCTTGAGAGAACATTATAAATCCCACCCTTGTCTCACAGAGAAACCCTCGCCTTGTGCGCACCTTCCATCCCTCCTCCAACCACTTTCCAGCTCTCCAGTCCATCATGAATAAACATTAATTTTAATAGTACATGGTACCTTTCAGTCTACTGTGGGGTTCAGTTGGGGAATATTGACAGGTGGTCCGTAAATTCCAACTAATCCGGGAAAAGGGACTTTTTGCGACTTCCTTGTCTTTGGGACGACCATGACTCGCGCCAGGATATATCGGGGGTCATTACTGGTGATTTTATTGCAAATCATCCTTATTTGCTCCGCTCAGGTAAGTCACAAAGTACGGCTATTTTCTTCTCAAGTGGTTCACATAGATTTGTTTGCCAGCCACAATGTATGACTGGTTTGTAATGACAGGCATGTATGACTGCTTTTCTTCATATTATATTGTCCTGTGTTATTGGGATGGAATTTCCCATGGATGGGATAGCCTGGGATGCTCAGACTCCCAAATGATTTGAAACACTTTCTATGCATTTACAGATTCGTTGAATCGTATAGTTTACATATACATTAGACCTACTATAATATGCCTATTGATTAGTGGACTATTTCTTTATTTTGTAAATAGCTGCATGATTTAGACGTGTGTAGGACAAATAACTATCTGTGCCGACATATGGAACCAATAGGTTGGGAATCTCAACAAAAATATTCTCAACATATGCAATTACTTAAAGAGTGGTCCCTTGTATAGTGGATAAAGGCTTGTGGTTTTCTTTTCATGACCTTACTTCCCACAAAATGACTGATTTCACACAATGGATCTTTTTGTGTGAGTTGACCAACGGACCGCCAACAGCTATGATTTGGAGCTACATTTCATTTAGTGTATTTATGTATTGTATATTTATCCACAGAGGGGCCTGGTCGGTCCCAGAGGCCCCGCAGGACCCCCTGGAATAGCAGGAGTGCCTGGAGTTGACGGCATTGATGTGAGATATCTTTTGATTCCATATTTTATTCTTTATTTGTGTCATTTCAGGCTTTAGACTCATCTTTTGTACAGCACGTCACCTGGTATAGACCAGAATTAATTGTGTTATTCTATCATTTTAAACCTAATGTGGATTTTTACATGGTTATTAAATAAATATTCCTTTTTCTATTTCATTTCAGGGAGACAGAGGGGACGATAACTTCACAGAAGGCGACCCTGTGAGTAGACTATCATTTCCTTTGTCATAACCTACCAATAAATGGTTGATACATTTTAGCATGGTATTGAAATGGGCACTCTGTTCCGAGGGCCCTGATGGGGAAGACGGAAAACCAGGAACTCCCGGAACACCCGGCCTACCAGGGGCAGACGTAAGTTACACAGAATACACACATTTACCACCAGTTTGTTATTCATACTCCCAAAGCAGGAAAGCTTAGTGCAAATCAGATAACAGACTTCATTGAGTCTATTGAACATCTGTAACTTCTGAAGCTCAAGGGGCTGTGGGTCTACTGCTGTGTCAGTCATTTATATTGGCTCCTGAGCAAAAGTTTTTTTGGGGGGGGGTTGTCAGTGGGATACATCAACCTGGGTATTTAGAGAAGAGAAAAGGGGAATGCTTCAAATAGCTTCCTGACTGAAACAGGGAAACAGAGGTCCTTTTGTGTGAGTCGGGGGGTGCAGGGGATTCGGCCGCCCAGTGATGGCTGACAGGAAAGAACTGTATGCTGGGAAAGGTGGAACAGAAGGGCCACAATGTGTGTGCTGTCCGTTTGGGCCATAATGCTGAATACGGTGTCTGGCAGAGTAGGGGGTGTCCAGGTGTGTTGAGGTATGCACTAGTTTTGGCTGGGTAGCTCTCTATTCTCTTTTGTTTAGTGAATAGTGATCATATTTTTAGGAATAGCAAATACCTTGATAACACTGACTTCAAGTAGTGAACTATAATAAATATTTTCTGTTCCTGATTTGAATGATTCCTGATTTCTGTTCTTTTGTTGCCTGCCAAAGCTATTGACTAGTTAGAGAGTGGGAGTAGTTCCTTGATCTTGAGAGGATAGTTCAGAGCATCTTCTCTTTTCAATCCATTGATTCAAGCTTGGTGGAGGACTAGTTAGCCTGGTTAAGTGACCTCCTATGGTTTATGTAGCTGGTGGAAGAGGAGGGGCTAAACAGTGTGAGAGAAGACACACCCATTTTTAGTCTTATAATTGCTAAATTACTGTACAGGAAACAAGGTCATCCATGAAATGTCAATGATGAAATGTACTTTTATGTAGACTAAATATGCAATGGTTTAGTTAGTCCATTTTTTAGTTAGTGCATTGATCACATACTGTGTCATATATTATCTTCCAGATACAAACACAGAATATAAGAGTAGTCTCAATTGAGATGCCTTCCATAATTTGATTTACAAACCTTCCTTTGTGTTTATCAAATGCAAATGTTATTATGGAAATCAGATTTACAGTAATATTGCCTTGAAGTAAGGCAACCCTGTTAATGATGGCGATCTCAGAGAGTACTGTGTCAGCAACTCAGTGTTGGAACAGTTCTATTTGAAATCAATTTATTTCAGGAATTGAGGAATGGATGGATTGTTTCTAATGAATACTTTCACAATCATGTCCTTCTATAATTTCCCAGGAGTCCCATTGAATACTGGTAAAGAACAAAATATAAAATATCCCACTAATGGGGACAAGCATGAAATGACTTCTTTCCCTGGAGGGTATAAGACACGTATTGACGTTTTTATATAGTTTACTCATGGACATTCATATTTCTGTGTGGTTGATATAAACTTTGTTTCCTCTATAGGGTGCCACTGGACCTGTTGGGGGTCTCGGCTCAGATGGGCCTCCTGGACCAAAAGTACGTTTTCTTTATTTGAAATCAAATGTATCCATAACCTCCCTATCTGTCTAATATCTATATTGCCGAAATATAATGCATGTACACTCTCAGTACTCGGTGTGTGGAGGCTGGTCAGAAGAGTATGAATGAGACAATCTGTATGCTTCAAAGCAATGAAAGGTTGAGATTATTTCGCTGCCATGTTATTGTCATCACCAATCATCGTGTCTGCTTCTCTATCAGGGTGAACCCGGAGAGGCTGGGGAAGTCGGGGAGATTGTAAGTAAGCGTGGTTAACTAAATGTGTTAACAGAATGAATGTATAATAGGGATGTAGTAGGGATATTGTCCATTATGAGATACAGTTGAAGTCGGAAGTTTACATACACCTTAGCCAAATATATATACTCAGATTTTCACAATTCCTGACATTTAATCCTAGTAAAAATTCCCTGTCTTAGGTCAGTTAGGATCACCACTTTATTTTAAGAATGTGAAATGTCAGAATATTAGTAGAGATAATTATTTATTTCAACTTTTATTTCTTTCATCACATTCCCAGTGGATCATAAGTTTACATACACTCAATTAGTATTTGGTAGCAGTGCCTTTAAATTGTTTAACTTGGGTCAAACGTCTCAGGTAGCCTTCCACAAGCTTCCCACAATAGGTTGGGTGAATTTTTGCCCATTCCTCTTGACAGAGCTGGTGTAACTGAGTCAGGTTTGTAGGCCTCCTTGCTCGCAAACGATTTTTCAGTTCTCCCCACAAATTTGCTATGGTATTGAGGTCAGGGCTTTGTGATGGCCACTCCAATACCTTGACTTTGTTGTCCTTAAGCCATTTTGCCACAACTTTGGAAGTATGCTTGGGGTCATTGTCCATTTGGAAGACCTGAACTTCCTGACTGATATCTTGAGATGTTATTCAATATATCCACATAATTTTTCTTCATCATGAAGCCATCTATTTTGTGAAGTGCACCAGTCCCCCCTGCAGTAAAGCACCCCCACAACATGATGCTGCCACCCCCGTGCTTCACAGTTGGGATGATGTTCTTCGGCTTGCAAGACTCCCCCCTTTTCCTCCAAACATAACGATGGTCATTATGGCCAAACAGTTCTATTTTTGTTTCATCAGACCAGAGGACATTTCTCCAAAAAGTACGATCTTTGTCCCCATGTGCAGTTGCAAACCGTAGTCTGGCTTTTTTATGGCGGTTTTGGAGCAGTGGCTTTTTCCTTGCTGAGCGGCCTTTCAGGTTATGTCGATATAGGACTTGTTATAGGTCTACAATTTTTTTCGGAGTTCTTGGCTGATTTCTTTTGATTTTCCCTCAATGTCAAGCAAAGAGGAACTGAGTTTGAAGGTAGGCCTTGAAATACATCCACAGGTACACCTCCAATTGACTCAAATTATGTCAATTAGCCTATCAGAAGCTTCGAAAGCCATGGCATCATCTTCTGGAATTTTCCAAGCTGTTTAAAGGTACAGTCAACTTAGTGTATGTAAACTTCTGACTCACTGGAATTGTGATACAGTGAATTATTAAGTGAAATAATCAGTCTGTAAACAACAGTTGGAAAAATTACTTATGTCATGCACATAGTAGATGTCCTAACTGACTTGCCAAAACTATAGTTTGTTAACAAGAAATTTGTGGAGTGGTTGAAAAACGAGTTTTAATGACTTCAACCTAAGTGTATGTAAACTTTCGACTTCAACTGTAGCCTCTACGGTAATCATGCAGAAATGACCAAACATAATCTGGAAAGGGATCGACCTCACTTGTTTCCGTGGATTGTTATACTACCATAAGGATGGGACCATCCCCTCCAAGGACTTGTATTACCCATCAACTGAAATGACTGGACATCTGGAATAGGCTACTCCCTCTCAAGGACCATATAAAGATAGGACACACCCATAAAATGATCTAATGCTGCGTTCATAACCAAGTGGGAAGGTGGTAATTACCAGTTGTGGATTTATAAATACGAGTTGGGTGCATTCATGTTTTGGGAAATATTATCAAACATGGAGATCAATAGAAGGCTTGTGATTGTTTAGCAAATTTCTGCCCATAAAAAAATATATATTGAGCTGCTTTCACTTTCTAAATCAAAAGGAAGGTAAATAGAATACATTTTCTATCAACAATGTGTATTTTTTTTTCTTACCATAAACAACAATTGCTGAAGATGCCGCAATGCTTGCTGTCTTGTTTGTTGACAAATGACACCAGAGAGGTGCAAGTGAAAACCTCGGAGCACGGGGATGATAGATGAGTTTCCCATTAGTAATTACCAGTGGATTTTCCACAGTTGTATGCTGGTATTTGCAAAATTCTGAGATGTTCTGAACTCAGCATTGTCTAAGAATTGTACACACACACCCATTAGTTGATCTGAAATCATATATGAAATGAATACGCCCACCTAGGATATGACAATTATAACGGCATGACATATTATAAGGATGGATTTACTGAAATGGAATTGTTTAAAATGGTGCCTTTTATTACTGTACCCTTGTTACTGCATTGATGAACTTGTTGATACAGACAAATTAAACTTTACCTCAGTTTTACACCTTCAAGCCTCTCCATGAATTCAATCTTGTCTCCCACAGGGCGAGGGACCTGATGGGCCTAATGTGAGTGCTTTTACTATTGGTCCCACACCTGAATGAGGAAGAATGTATTTAAATACAAGAGAATACAGTACATTAGTACTGTGTCATGTCCATTTTGTTTTGCTGACAGGGAGCAGCTGGTGCACAAGGGTTGGTGGGCGAGCTTGGCAAAGTCGGAACCCCAGTGAGTACTGTCTGCTTTTTTTTATCATTTAGAAAAACGATGGCTAGATACACAGGGCTTCCAACTTTTTCAATATCTTATTATATTGCAGTCAATACTTCTAACTTGTTAAATTATTGCATTAATTTACTTGTAAAATGTGTTATTATTATTTATAGGGATCACTGGGAAGGAGGGGGCCAGTGGGGCTTCCTGGACCTGCAGGGCCCAGGGTAAATATATTTATTTTCATGATCATTTATTTCCATATTAGTGTTGTCATCCTTAGTACAGTTGAAAACCCACGTGAGTCCCATGTGATGTAATAGCTGCATAGTTCTGTGTGCCATGACATGCATTAAAGGGGAGCCAATTTACAGCATCCTGTACATTTTTAAGAGCGCTGCAGCAACCAACCTGTATGACAACCAGCCCCAGTTTCGCCGACAACAACTTCAAAGACAGAAATGTCATTCAAATGGTGTTTTTCTCTTTTTCTCCCCAGGGTCTTCCTGGAGTGTATAAGGGGGAAGACCTGGTAAGGCGTTCACAAGTTTCCTTTAAGGGCACCACAGTTATGCGTGTGTACCCTGATGCTGATGATGGGGAACTTTTCAGCGGAGCCCCCCTGTGGCAGCGCTCTTAGATGACCTCAAATAGGCTTTACTTGTGTTTTTCAGTGTCCCAATGCCTGTCCTTCTGGTCTTAACGGATATTCTGGCCTCCCAGGCATGAAGGTGACTATATAACAAATACTACGGTTGGTCGTTGATACTAATATACTATAGATGTTGATGCTGTATCTTGTCAGTGAAACTAGCTTGCATATAGCTGTAACATTGTATGGTTTCTCTTTAGGGCCACAAAGGGGTAAAAGGAGAGTCTGGTGAGCCTGGAAAGCAAGGACACAAGGTAACCTCTCTCCCTTTTTCATCCCAATAGAATATCAACAAATACACTAAAGGTCAATAATAATGATTGTGATATTTGTTTGATGTTCTCTACAGGGAGAAGAAGGAGACCAGGCAGGAGAGGGCGAGATGGGAGCTCAAGGACTACCAGTAAAATATTTGAATATATTCTTTCACAAATTCGTATCAATATGAATGTGCCATTCACAATGTGGCTATGAGACATGTATTTAAAAAAAAAATGAAAATGGCTTCTTCCTCTCTCTCTTTTTCTCTCTCTCTCTATCTCTCTCTCTCACACTATTATCTCTCTGCTGAGTGATTTTAGGGCCAAGGGGGACCCAGGGGAATAACAGGCATGATGGGCCTCAAAGGTGACAGGGTAAGGGTCATGAGGTCACACATTGATTGACATCATCGGATTAATGCCCAAGATATGCTATGTACTGTATATTACTGCCATCCTCAGCGGGTGCAAAATTGCTGTAAAAAATGACTTCAGCTTGGCCTGTTTCAGCACTGCCAAACTTCAACATCCCACAACTTATGTTTGAGCACGCTAGTAAATGCATTAAAAAAATGTATATTTGACATCTGAAATGTGTTTGATAACAGGGACCACGTGGAACGTTTGGAGACCTCGGTCCCCAGGGAATTCAGGGTGGCTCAGTAAGTGCCTGTCTTGTTTTTAACACCGTGACGTTCACCTCTTTTTCACCATGACCTCTTTGCCACCACTCACATTACAGTAACATCTCGACTTATTTTCTACTATTTTGGTTTAAGAAATGTGTTTTTTCTTTTTTTTTAGGGTGACGTGGGCCAAAGAGGATTAGTGGGAGAGAATGGACCAAACGGGGGTCAAGTAAGTACTAAAACATCACACCGTCATACAAATATATTATCACTGTTATATCATCATTATTATTATTACTGTTATATAATCACTGCAGAACAACAGAGCACATGGTCATTCACTTTCAAAAGCAAAAACCTGCCGCCGATTCATACAGGTGCACTCTATCTATCAAATAATGTACAGCATAAAGACTTTTACTCACTGTGTGTTGTTTTGCAGGGGGCCCGAGGGCCACAAGGAATAAGGGGCCTTCCAGGGGGCAAAGGGGAGCCTGTAAGTATTGTACACACCACAGCCTTACCAAATCGGATTTATTATCGACTAACATCTCATCCGTGACATCTATGACGTTACACACAGCACGAGCTTATGTTCATGGGACTCCATACAGCTGACTCAATACACATGCCATGAAGCTAATCTTCTTTTTTAACGCTCAACTCCCCTGTTCTTTCTCCCATGGACAGGGTCTTGCTGGGCCCGATGGACGTGAAGGAATCCCCGGATTGCCAGCATCTAAGGTACAGCTCAAACTGCTGTTCAAAGACATAGGCTAAATGAGGATGTACATACAGGAAATAAGTAAGATTGACATGCTGTTGTTTTTCTTTCTATAATTTTAAGGGTATTACTGGGAAAGTTGGCAGTCCAGGTGATGCTGGGCTCCAAGGACTCCCTGTAAGTGTGACCTCTGACCCCTTGCATCTCTGATTCATCATATCCATTCTACATTTGTATTTGTTCGGGTTTGTTTGGCTGTTCATTTGTTTTGATGTGATTCTCGCCATAGGGTTTGCCAGGCGCTTATGGTCCTAAAGGAAAAAGTGGCGAGATGGTAGGGGAACATTATAAATGTATGAATAAAACCAGTTATTGACCATACAGTATATGAATCTCTATTGTGGAGAATCTTATGTTTTCCTCTCTTTGTTACTAGGGTAACTCTGGCGACCCCGGTTCTGTAGGACTAATGGGGTCTCCTGGGAAATCCGTAAGTCAAGAGAAAGTCTAATGATGAATATTAAATCACATGGATTGACAGTGATGAAACCAAATACTCTGACACAGTATTACATAAGTCCCTCTCATACTTGCACCAGTAGCATGAGAGATCTCATGGTGACTTGCTTTGTTTACAGGGGGAACGTGGCGAGCAGGGAGAGGTGGGACCTGTCGGAGCAAGAGGTGGACCAGTGAGTATGTTCTATAGTTTATGTGATTCAGAAAAAGCCATAAAACACTATCAAGTTGGATTGCTCTTTTCAAGGCCTCGTATGAACTTCAGCCGTTTGAATAAATAATTTGGAGCTGTGTGATTTAGCAACCCTTTTAGGGTTAGGGAATTAGGGATCAAGGTGTAAGCTAAATAACTGAACAATAGAATGAACAAGATCAGCACAAAGCATTTGAACTCTTGCCACGCTCAACCTTTGCTCTATAGTACTATAAACATTGTTCAACAAGCTCAGGACTTCATGTGATTCATTTGGGAAGGTCTTGGACCACTAGACTATAATAAATCTGTGATTGCAGCCCAATTTCTGCTCTATAACTCCCTACTATTCTTCTCTTATTTCGCTGTAGGGTGAAAGAGGAGTGCGTGGCCCAGACGGACCTGCAGGGGCACCTGGACCCAGGGTAAGTCAACAGCCCAACAGTCCCATATAACTGACATACTCATAGCCCCAAAACAAGCCCATTATATGTATCATGAACCACAATGAATAAAGCATTTGACAATTTGTCGCAAACATCCATACAATTACCACAGTATGAACCATGATTATCAAACTGACCAATGAACTTGAAGCATACAAATGAACTAGGCTAAGATGCTGGTGAAATCTGTAACTTGGGTAGTAAACAGGTGGAAGAATAGAAGGAGTTGAGCATCTTCTGCACAAGAATGATGGGAAAAGCCATGGGAAGTAATGACCAAGTGGCCAAGCACAGAACCCTGTGGTGCTCCAGTCATCAGACTTTGTTGTGAGAAAATGCAAGGATTGGTAAGGTAAGATGCAGACAAGGAAATATCGGAGTGAAGCCAGTTCAATTCAGAATACAGAACAGGATTTTGTGGTTTGCAATGTGATGGATTATGATGATACTGTGGTGGGGAAAGAAGAGGAAGACAAGAACAGGATGAAGATGGTGTGAAAGCGGAGGAAGAAAACAAAGAGTACCTTTTTTTGGATTGTGCGCTGTGTGGCGGGAACAAAGTCGATGTTGGTCTCTCAACATTAAAATGGTGTTGATATAATTGGATATGTAATTATTCATGCTTACTTTCCTCACATGTTATTTTCATTACACTGCCTTTCCTGCCGGCCTTTCTTGGAACTAGGACACCGCAGAGTGCAAATAACACAAGCCGCACCTATCCACACCAACAATCTTTTGCTATTTATATATGACATGCCATCAGTGTAAACAATGCACTGAGTGTACAAAAACATTAGAATCACCTGCTCTTCACGTGACTTAGACTGACCAGGGGAATCCAGGTGAAAGCTACGATCCCTTATTGATGTCACTTGTTAAATCCACTTCAATCAGTGTAGATGAAGGGGAGGTGACAGACTAAAGAAGGATTTTTAAGCCTTGAGACACTCGAGACATGGACTGTGTATGTGTGCCGTTCAGAGGGTGAATGGGCAAGACAAGATTTGAGTGCCTCTGAACAGGGTATGGTAGTAGGTGCCAGGCGCACCGGTGTGAGTTTTTACGCTCAACAGTTTCCTGTGTGTATCAAGAATGGTTCACCATCCAAAGGACATCCAGCGAACTTGACACAACTGTGGGAAGCATTGGAGTCAACATGGGCCAGCATCCCTGTGGAATGCTTTCGACACCTTGTAGAGTCCATGCCCTAGATTAATTGAGGCTGTTCTGAAGGCAAAACAGGGGGTGCAATTCAATATTAGGAATGTTCTTAATGTTTTGTACACTCAATGTGTGTCGCTATTATCTGCTATCATTCCATCTACATATACCATTTAACATGGGCATAGTTACCATAGTAACCATTCAGATCAACCAAGCTGACTGCCAGTGCCTAAGAGCAAACCCACTCCAAGGAAGTGGAGCCGTATGCTCTCTCATATTGAAAGTGGCAGCCCTTTATAAGCCTCCAGACTGCAGTAATACTGTAATCCGCCGATGAGGGGGCATGAATGGAGTCTTGTTACACTGGTCAATGGGCCCATGGGTATTTCTCCAGAGAGGAGGATTCAGGCCAGGAAAATAGGCTGAAAAAGCCTGAAAGAACCCTCTGTTTCCCAGGCATTCCTTAAACCAGTCGGCCGAGAGTATGCCACAATCAGTACCCACACTTCCAAAAACATCTCATGGAGTGTGCCCCCAATACCCTTTCCAGCTGACCCGTTTAGACATGTTTATTTCCAGCAACAACAAAAAAATGTTTTGGTGCAAATGTAGTCAGCTGAAGTTGAGGGGGTTGGAGTGTTGCACAGGCAATCCACTGTGTTAAGAGTTTTTGAAGTGTGTGTGTATATATATTTATTTATTTTTTACAGGGAGGTAAAGGGGATCTCGGGCTTCTTGGTTTGCCTGGCCCTGCCGGCCTGGTTGGACAGAATGGAGACAGGGTAAGGAATAGAAAAGGTGCCACAAAAGCAGAAGCAGAAGTTCATGTGTAAAAGCAAAATATAATTGTCCTATTCCTATCTCTCCAGGGTGCAGTCGGTTTGACCGGTGCTCAAGGAGAACAAGTAAGTTCTATCAATACCATCTCAACCAACCGAATAGTGCATTCCTACATAAGGGAGGTGACCATATTCTATGTAGCCATCAAATGATGGAAGACGATGAATGGAGTGAATTCAGATGAGTAACATCAAGCACTAGGAGCTACCAGAAGAGTACAGAAGGCCCCACCAAGGCCTACTTGGGATGGATACATGTTAATGATCCTGTAAGACATGTGTTTTCTCAAACAAAGACATTTCTACTCATTGATTTAGGGAGACGCAGGTTCAGAGGGCACCGCGGGAGACAGAGGGGACTTTGTGAGTAAATAAAGAAAAAAACGTTGCTGTGCCCAACATTTGTTTGAAAGTGAAAGAGTACTGATTCTGTTTCACTATAGGGTGACGAAGGGGAGCCAGGAGAGAAAGGATCGGTGAGTCCAGTTTATAGCATCGCTTACTGCTACAGCTCTCTGTTGGCATGGACTCGGCCAATTATGTCCAGTACACATAATGTGATACCTGTTTGTCCCAAAATCATAGGGGACCCATCATGATTAGATGCCACAGCTTCATAGAGCTGTCTAATGCTAGAAGTCACGTATACGTGAGCATCATGCGGCAGCGTAGCCTAGTGGTTAGAGCGTTGGACTAGTAACCGGAAGGTTGCGAGTTCAAACCCCCGAGCTGAACAGGCAGTTAACCCACTGTTCCCAGGCCGTCATTGAAAATAAGAATATGTTCTTAACTGACTTGCCTGGTTAAATAAAGGTAAAATTTAAAAATAAAAAAAATTATCATTTCTCATTACTGAATCACTGCACAGTGTTTGCGCCATGCCAAAAGAAAGCCTTGCACACTGTAGGATTACATGCCTGAAACACATGATCCTAGACCTAGACAGACAGCATTGTCTATCCTCCCAATGGTCCAGTCTGTGTAATCCAATTGTACCTTTTGTTTTGAATGAATGCTGAATGCCATTGTGTCGCGCTCTGTCGCTGTTTTCAGACGGGCAGACCAGGAGAGACTGGAAACAAAGGGCCGGAGGGCGGCCGGGGCATACCAGGCGCAGAGGGCAAGCCGGGCCAACCTGGACCACGTGGCATGCAGGGAGACAGAGGGGTGCCAGGACTGCCAGGGACACAGGGGCCAGCGGTAGGCCCTTTAACAATTAACCAGATCTGGGGGCCTGAAACAGAGCAGGAGTCAAAGAGAGCTGTTTCTTAGTACTGCACTCATATGGACTAGACTGGAGGAGACAGCAGAATTCACATGATGACTTTGCCCTGTGTTAAAGACATGCTCCCGAACTTTGGCGTCTACTAAGTCTTTTTTGAACCTCCCGTTTTGGGCTGTATGTGTCAATGTGTAGTTCATACATGCATAATCTATGAAAATGACTGTCTTACCTCAATCTTACCTCGTTTTGAAAGCGACTGTTTTTCTGGAAGCTGTGCTGCTCCATTTTCCCTACACATTCCCCCATGTGGGACGGCTAGCAATTTGAGTTCTAGCCAATGAGCTTCAGCCCCTCGCCATTTGAGTGACAGCTAGCAAGAGGCACACAAAGCAGAGCGAGAGAGATCAATGACGTGTTGCACCTATCTGCACACGTGACATAGTAGGCAATTTTCGTGGACCACTTTTGGCTCATGAGCGCTACATTCAGAACTACTGGCTAAAGAGTTTGCAAAAGTACCAGAGAATCTCTTTAAGTATGTCCCTGGGCTAAGACATTTCACGAAAAAAGCCTGTGTGGCTAGCTATGAATAGCGTTAGTTACCGGTTAACACCACAATTCTCTCAACAACCACCTGTTTTCCCAGGGGAAAAAACCAAGCGATACACACATCACACAAGTTTGCATGAGGGTAATGCAAGGTAAGTCAAGATCATTTTCATATCAAACTCTTATCCATTTGATATTGGCCATTACTGAACCCATCACATCTGATAAGGCGGGTCCATATGTTTCATTGAACTGACCCCCCCCCATCCTTTTCCCTTCCTGTGCCATAGAGCAGCTAGCCCAGCTAGCAGCCAGCCTGAGGAGGCCTGAGACAGGCATCTCTGGACTGCCAGGTCCCCCTGGCCCCCCTGGTCCTACAGGCCCCTCCGGAGAGAACGGCTACCCAGGACTGGACGGGGCCAGAGGACTACCAGGTCTCAAAGGACCTCCAGGACTACTAGGTCGCAAAGGACCCAAAGGTTGGTCTCTAAAAGAGGGTGGAAATATATCCGAAATGTAATATTATGGCCTAGTTTGTTAAGACAATGACAAGTTGGCTGAAGCAGGCTGGTAGCAGTAGTGTCATGATCTCCATTTGAATAATTAGGATTGTTTGTGCCATCACAAGTGAAGTTCACTACAGCCATCCTTCATCCCTAAACGTCACTTGAATTGATGATCATGTATACGTTCTGCGTAGGTGACACGGGCGACAGAGGAGACAGAGGACCCACAGCGAGAGGGGTGAAAGGAGCACCTGGAGCACCCGGTCTACCAGGTAAAGATACCAGTCACAAGAGGCTTCACACCCACACCATAATAATGAAGGCTATAGCCATAACTACTGTGCTAACTCAATATGCGCCAAGTCTCTCTATATGCTCAGCATACAGACATGTCTCGCTAGCTTTTTCGAAGTTCCACATTAATTTACAAGTCTCAACCGACCACTCTATCTACAGGTGATCACGGTAGAGCCGCCTATGGCACAGACGGCCGCGACGGCGAGAGAGGGCCACACGGCGTTCCCGGTATTCCCGGCGTTCCAGGGTCTCCTGGTCGTCCTGGCCTCAACGGCTACTGCGAGTCGTCACAGTGCATCCTTCCTATGGTGGCATCACCGATATCTGCGAAAGATTCCAGCATGAAAGGGCCAAATGAGGAATAAGATGTGAGTTGGAGACCCAACGGGTCCCTGAACTGAGGTGCCACAGGAGCCAAACTATTAAGAGACTAATGGAGGAACTAACTAATGTGCCACGGAAGATCAGGGTTGGGGTCAATTCCATTTAAATTCAGTCAATTCAGGAAGTAAAATGAAATTCAAATGTTTCTCATTGAAAAGCAGGAAATGGAATAGAATTGGAATTTCAGTTAACTTCCTGATTTGAATTAATTCAAATTGAAATGAGATGAAAATGTACCCCCAACCCTGTGGAAAAAACATTACTTTGTTTGATGTGTTTTGACTGTTTGTTTGTGTATTGTTTTATTGTTTTGTTACACCCCTCTAAAATGCATTTCAATATTCTTTAGCTGTTGGAACACCCCTATCCCTCTGACAAAGTTTAGCAAGTTTTTTTCCTTTTACCTCAGATCTAGCTTTTGCTATCTTTGTACTGTAACATAAAAAGAGCATGGCATTTCTTTGGGGCAAACTAATTGTGATATTATTGGGGACTGTAGGCTTTGTTTTTTTGTTAAATATGAACCAAGTTAAAAACCCAACAGACCAGACTAACTGTGCTTTAAGCGACAATGTGCCAAACATTTTTAATTCACTGAATTCTGTATGTTTATGTATTAGTGTCAACACCGAGCTTTCATACAAATTACCGGTATACTGTTTGGTATTTGTTTGCGAGTATCTTTGTTGCATATACACTCACCAACCCCTATGCTTTATCGTCTTCCTGATGTAGGATTTGCTTTGTCATGATGACTGTTTTTGTGATGGGAGAACTAGGAGGGCAGTGTTGTTCGAAGACATATGTAGAAATTGTATATGCCATTCTTATTTATTATAAAAGTCAGAGGAGGTGACATCAAAGGTTGTACAAATGAGAAAATAAAAACATTTTGATAAAGTCCTGCATGTTTTGTATGAAAGACTCCAACGAAAATCCCGCAACATGTTTTTCAGCTAATTTCACACATCTCCAGTGGGCCTTATTGAGACATTTTCTGAGGCATGCAGAGTTCTACAGACTCAAATCATTGGATGGCCTGTGGTACAAAGATAGCCACAAGGGGACACTAGAAAGCTTGACTGTCCCCATATCTAGGGTGTTACCAACAGCCATTTAAGAAATATCTCCATAAAAGTATTTGATTCATTTGCTGAAAATGCCGTGTGTCTTTGTGCATTAGACTGTAGTTTTCCTATGCAGAAGAAGATGATTGTTATTAAGTATGCCTTGAGGGACATGTAACGAGGTAGGGGAGGGTTGAATCAATAAATGACTCTCCTGTAATTGAGCCCACGCTTCTCATTAAAACCAAAAGCACTTAAGTATACCTTAATTATGGCAAGTTATGTGTCACTAAATGAATTAAATGTACATTATCAGTTTAAAGCCGTTTACCATGGGAAAACCTCTACTGTGACTGCTCACAGCTTATTTTTGTACAGTTAAGTCATGTTTTTTGGAAATATTCTAGTATAATTCTTTCATTAGCTGAATTGGTTTCTCATGATCTTCTATGAAACAGTATGTAATCTGCTTCCTTCTCTGCCACAGTTCCAGTCAGCAGTCCCATAGACAGATCTAAATCTGTGTTAGTGCCAATGCTGGTACTACAGGCAGAACAAGCCCACTGGGAGACAATCCATTAAACCAAACAAGGCCAATGTAAAACAAGTAAGGCATTAAAGGCCTTCACTAATGGGAGTACAATTTTATATTAAAGTGCATTAAATGCCATTCAAAACTTTGTTTTCAGTGTATCATTTTAATGTACTCTTACAAGTTGGTGAACAGTTACAATTTGTTGCTCACAGTACTAAAACACACATCCATTGATAGTATAAATAGCCAACCTAATAATACACGTTTTCAAATACATAAATCATCAAGTATCCAAGTATTAAGTTATGCACATCAAAATAAAAAGGCATACAAAATATCGCAGACGTTGAAGTCCAGTTTCAAAGCGAAAAAACACAAATCACATTTTGGACATGGCAGTAATTAATCAACGAGATTTGATAAGAGAAAATAAAAAAATAAAAGGTCCCAGACTTTCAATAAACAAATATTGCAACAATTAAGCATTTCATATTAAAAATAGTTACTGAAAGGACTTAAGTGTGTAGACGTCCTGCACAAGACAAAGGCAACATTCTTTTGTTCCAAGTAAAAAAAGAAACACCTTTTCTAATGTAGTGGATGACAAACCCACTCGATTGCCTTTTTTGTTCCATTTTAATTGTAAGGCATTTCAAGTTTTAACCATGTGGAGGAAGGCATACATCTTTCTTTTCAGTATCGAACTGAATCATAAAATTTAAAGGGATACCTAACTACTCATGTTAAATCATTGTTACAGTACTTTTTTTTTTAATGTTATTTTTTTAAGTAATAAGCACCCTTGCCAATTAAAACCTTGGGTTGTGTTCAACATGTATAAATCAACATCTGGATGTTCACAAAATTACTTCACTGGCTGTGCTCCTTTCCAATTCCAAGGGCACACATAGAGAACACTCACTCACTGTCACTTGTTCACTAACTAACCTCTTCTTCTTTTTTTTTGACACTTGACATTTTTTTAATTTCGAAGGGAAAACTTGAATTATTTACGAATGAATTTCCGGTGGAAATACTTTAACACAATGGATTTACAAACAAAAAAAAACAAGCCTGCCAGGTAGCTAAGATAAAGAAATGAATGTATTTTTATAGGGGCATTGTTGGCATGGACTATGAGTTAGTTGGCTTTACTACTGGATGCAGCAGTTGTTGCGGTGGCCGTTGGAGTCTTTGAAGCGCAGGCGCATCTTTGGACGATACTTCTCCAGGTAGAAAAGCTGCTTGCTGTTGAACGCTCCGCGACGCTTCCTGTTACGAGAGAAAATACATCGCCGTCTCACGTCATCTACATTTACAGGCCAGTGATATTCATTCAAAACAGTGGCTTTTATAGACTAGCCTCCCCTTTTGAATGAAAGATGACTGTTACAATGTACTTACACTGTACAAAGGGTTGAGGCACATGTAGCGCAATTTCAACTGTCAACTTCTCAATTGTAGCTTAGTCCGATTATTTCAAAACAATGTGTTTTAGCCTCCATTTTAAGATGCTGCAGCTACCAGTATATAGAGATCTACATGAAAGTGTATTTGCGTCAGACTTACTGCCGGATGAACTGGACAGCGTCTTCATATTTCATCCCACATTCAATCAAAGCCAGGGCAACCATGACAGGGGCTCTAGTAAGTACAACACACACAAAACACATGGGTAAATACTCAGAAGAAAAGTTGACAAAGGCAGTTAGGGTACTATGGGACTTTTTAATACGGTGTATTATGGCTAATCGTTGTTTTGGCATTCTTACCAAAGAACTAGCATGATCAATCTAACACAATTCTGAAAATAAATACTTATTACACGTTTTAAAATCCTTGTTACATGATTATATATGTTTCTATACTAAGAGGGGAAATAAAAAAAGACTAGTTTACCTCCCAAGGCCAGCTACACAGTGGACAGCAATGCAGCAACCCGGCTCCTCCCTAAACTTCGTCTTTAGGAGGTTCAACCAATCATCAACAATCTGGTTAGAGGGAGGAGCTCCATCATCAAATGCCCAATCCTATTGGTGGAGGAGAGGGAAATCAGTTCATCTGCCCTCTTTCTCAGAAACCAAAACAAAGACGGTAGTAATATAGTAGTAAATGAGTACTGCATTGGAGATGTAAACAGTGATGTTGAAGCTTACCAGAACCTGTATTCCCTCTTTCCCCACTAAGGTGGAATCATAGGTGGCCTCACATACTCTCACAACGGTGGTCACTCCATATTTCTTCAGTTCCTGTAGAAGAACGTACGTTTATATTCATATGACCTGCAACGTATGCCATTGTACATTTGACACACTACACAGGGAAAACATTAATATTTTCTAAACAGACCCTTTATACTATGGAAGAGAGGGACTAACTATGAGAATCCAGAACATTCATTACGTTTTATAACAAAATTCATTTCTGATATCGTCACTGTGTTAATGATGTGAGGGCTCACCTCAATGAATTTATTCAAAGTGGCATTGGTTGGATTGTGGGTAATGAGGAACCTCATGTTTTTGTAGGTGATCTCCACAGGGGCAGGTCGGTTCATACGCGCCATGGTGACAGACGGAAAAACGAGATCTTCCACAAAACAATCTAACAAAAACACTTATTTAGAGGGAGAGGTAATATCAACAAAATGTCAAACTATATTCCCGCAATAAAAATACACCGTGACCAGTGGGGCTGAAGAAGAATATGGGGCGAAAGGAGGTCAGATTTGACAGAAAAAAGGGTGTGGACAACCAAAATCAAACCCTTCTCCTTTGGGAAAACAAGACAGGTTCCCCCTTGATTCTGACCAGGCAGAAGCCAACGAGGGCAGTGTGCAGCAGGTAGAGTTACCCCATCCAGGCTCGTTCTGCTGGTAGGTTAGGAGGTGTCCTGATCCTGCCAACGTTTCAGATCCTCCTCCTGTGGGTCCAATGTGTTCGGAGAGGAGGTGAGTTCTGCTGTTCACTCGTCTGCATAGGCAGCTGCGTGCTGTGCCTGGCAGTAGTCCCCACTGCCCTTCAGAAACTCCATAAATGTGTGACCCAGAACACCACAGAACTGCTGCAAGAGATGAGGGGGAGGAGGAGGGAGTAAGATACAAGGCCTCTAAACTCAAGGGGGAAATGGCTAAAACAATTGAAAAAGCAAAGGTTATGGAAACACATAATTGCTGCTCTTGTTCAGCCCAGATCTGGTCTAACCATAGGTCTAAATTTATGGGTCTAACATGACTGCCAATGTGTGAAGGATGGATGTAGCTTACTAAAGCCTACGTAGGTCACAGTTCAACTCTCTACATATTATTTATCTTTATAATTGCATACAAAAAGTAGATATATCTACATATTAAGCCTACTATATGCCTCCTTGACAGAAGGAAAGATTTGTTAGAATTTCAGCAAAGCTAAAAAAAATTGCCACAAGTCCTAAGCATTGCATATATGTTTTTCTCTGGCTGGTGCTGAAGTTTGGAGTATGGATAGTTAATCCGATATTCTCCGGCTGTAAAATAATGTTTTGTTCTGAACATTAGAGCGAAATGGGACCTTTAATTAAGAGACAATACAATGACGTCAAACCTAGACGTCAGTCCAACGACAAAACCCCAAACAAACCGAAATTGACATAAGTATGACGAAAGAGGATTTCGATAAACTGTCCTTTGTGAGGGCAGACGGCGCCATCACCGGTATAGAGGCCTCATAGCCGAGCGCTTGTAAATGTCCATTGAGATAAGAGAAACGAAATGTTGAATAGTGAGGTATTTTGCGCCTCAATAGTGGAGGTATTTAGCGCCTCGTTTAAGTAAACTAGAGTTAATTATGGTAAGAATGATTATAGAAACTGTCAATGATATTGCTGACAAGTTCATAAGAAAAATGCGTAAATTTTATACGACGGTAATAGCTACGTCGAAAATGGATCTCAAAGACAACCCACCACCTCGTTTTACTCGAATAAAATGGCAATCTAACGGCAAAGCCTATTTAATTTCGTATACACCTTTGACATACCGTTAATCATAGGAAAAACTCAGATGTATCAATTTCACAAAGACAACAAAGCATGTGTCGAAGAGGCCCGAGATTTAACATTTGACAAATTGAAGAGCAGTTAATACAGAATTACAACACGAGTAGCTAAAATGTAACAAAATATTGCTAAATAAAAATTGCCACTTACTGGGATATGCTTACTCATTGAAGATTGTAGCTTAATCATACAGCCGGTCCCTAAAAATAAGTAAATATATTAAATGGTTTTGCACCATACAGTCAAGGCAATTCCTCCGTGCGGAGCCGGCGTCTACTCGACTAGTACGACGCAAGGAAAATGGACAATCACTATTCAGAGCTCTAGCTCTCTTGAAACCCCACCCTAGAAAGCCTACAAACTGTGCATGTTCTCTGGGATCAAGTTGTAGTCCTGCGCAAAAGAAGACAACTATTCAGTTTTATTCACCTCTGTTGGAATACTTAATAAGGATTACTGATTATTGACTATAAAGTGCTTATCATTTAGGGTTTCCAATAGCTTTCACAGCCACAAAGTCAAAATAAGCTATTTTGTTTGTTGCTTTTTGGTCTTAATTTAAGGATTTAAGGGATTTATTTTTTATTTTACCTTTATTTAACTAGGAAAGTCAGTTAAGTACAAATTCTTATTTTTCAATGACAGCCTAGGAAAAGTATTTTTTTTATCTCAAGACTAACTACCATGAAGTTTGAAAAGACAGGCTGTGGGGTGGATTTATATTCATGAGCTCGCCTTGACTGACAGCTCTTTGAAACGCCTATGTCAAGCAACTTGGATGCATTGAGCAGGAGTTGCAGTAAAATCATCTCAAGCAAATTTGGTGATACACAAAGCAACAACATTGAAATTGCAACAACATTGAAATTGTATCAAAGATATCTATTTTTATTATCCCATTTGGCATGTCTCTTGTGATGCGGTTCACAGCAGCACTGACAGATGTCTTGACTTGACAACTGCGTCAGAGTTTTAAACAACCCTCACCCCTTTTGTTCCATGCTGGCTGAAGACCTAGCTAGCCAGGAACTAGCTAACACCTGGCACAGATGAAAGGGGAGCTGAAATAAAAGATCCCAGAAATGTTCCATACGCACAAAAATCTTATTTCTCTCCAAATTTGTGCACATATTTGTCTGTATCCCTGTTAGTGAGCATTTCTCTTTGCCAAGAATAATCCATCCACCTGACAGGTATGGCATATCGACAAGCTGATTAAACAGCATGATCATTGGACGGGTGACACCTGATGAAACTGAGGAGTATTTCTGTCTGTAATAAAGCCCTTTTGTGGGGAAAAACTCATTCTAATTGACTTGGCCTGGCTCCCATGTGGGTGGGCCTTTGCCCTCCCAGGCCCACCGATGACTGCACCCCTGCCCAGTCATGTGAAATCCATAGATTAAGGCGTAATGAATTTATCTCAATTGACTGATTTAATCATATGAACTGTTGTTCAGTAAAATCGTTGAAATTGTTGCGTTTATATTTCTGTTCAGTGCATAAGTATCTGTGCCATAGATGAATAGGGTAAACTTTTAATTATATTTGCTGATACCCTACAGTCATACTTTGGCACGAGTAGAGTAGCTATCTAGCTATATAAACCATGCTCCTCTGCAAACACGCCTTCTCCATCGTTGGTTACAAGCGGTACTTGTTTAAATTAGGTAAGAGAATATCATGTTACCGTTGATGTACTAAAATGAGAGTTAAGGTGATGTCACCTTTTCTTCTTAGTAATGAATAGTGTACCTCCATCCTATGCTAGCTTGCTACCGATGGCCCGGCTAGCTGTCTGAATCGCCGTGACCCCAACCAACCTCACTACTCACTGGACCCTTTTGATCACTCGACGAAGCATGCGTCTCCTTAATGTCAATATGCCTTGTCCATTGCTGTTCTGGTTAGTGTTTATTGGCTTATTTCACTGTAGAGCCTCTAGTCCTGCTCATTATACCTTATCCAACCTATTAGTTCCACCACCCTCACATGCGGTGACATCCCCTGGTTTCAATGATGTTTCTAGAGACAATATCTCTCTCATCATCACTCAATACCTAGGTTTACCTCCACTGTATTCACATCCTACCATACCTTTGTCTGTACATTATACCTTGAAGCTATTTCATCGCCTCCAGAAACCTCCTTTTACTCGCTGTTCCAGACGTTCTAGACGACCAATTCTCATTGCTTTTAGCCGTACCCTTATCCTACTCCTCCTCTTTTCCTCTGGTGATGTAGAGGTTAATCCAGGCCCTGCAGTGCCTAGCTCCACTCCTATTCCCCAGGCGCTCTCTTTTGATGACTTCTGTAGCCGTAATAGCCTTGGTTTCATGCATGTTAACATTTAGAAGCCTCCTCCCTAAGTTTGTTTAATTCACTGCTTTAGCACACTCTGCCAACCCGGATGTTCTAGCTGTGTCTGAATCCTGGTTTAGGAAGACCACCAAAAATTCAGAAATTTTCATCCCTAACTACAACATTTTCAGACAAGATAGAACTGCTAAAGGGGGCGGTGTTGCAATCTACTGCATAGATAGCCTGCAGAGTTCTGTCCTAATATCCAGGTCTGTACCCAAACAATTTGAACTTCTACTTTAAAAAATCCACCTCTCTAAAAACAAGTCTCTCACCGTTGCCGCCTGCTATAGACCACTCTCTGCCCCCAGCTGTGCTCTGGACACCATATGTGAACTGATTGCCCCCCATCTATCTTCAGAGCTCGTGCTGCTAGGCGACATAAACTGGAACATGCCTACAATCTAAGCTTGATGCCCTCAATCTCACACAAATTATCAATGAACCTACCAGGTACCTCCCCAAAGCCGTAAACACGGGCACCCTCATAGATATCATCCTAACCAACTTGCCCTCTAAATACACCTCTGCTGTCTTCAACCAAGATCTCAGCGATCACTGCCTCATTGCTTGCATCCGTAATGGGTCAGCGGTCAAACAACCTCCACTCATTACTGTCAAACGCTCCCTGAAACACTTCAGCGAGCAGGCCTTTCTAATCGACCTGGCCGGGGTATCCTGGAAGGATATTGATCTCATCCCGTCAGTAGAGGATGCCTGTTTTTATTTTAAAATGCCTTCCTAACCATCTTAAATAAGCATGCCCCATTCAAGAAAATTAGAACCAGGAACAGATATAGCCCTTGGTTCTCCCCAGACCTGAATGCCCTCAACCAACACAAAAACATCCTATGGTGTTCTGCATTAGCATCGAACAGCCCCCGTGATATGCAGCTTTTCAGGGAAGCTAGAAACCAATATACACAGGCAGTTAGAAAAGCCAAGGCTAGCTTTTTCAAGCAGAAATGTGCTTCCTGCAACACTAACTCAAAAAAGTTTGGATACTGTAAAGTCCATGGAGAATAAGAACACCTCCTCCCAGCTGCCCACTGCACTGAAGATAGGAAACACTGTCACCACCGATAAATCCACTATAATTGGGAATTTCAATAAGCATTTTTCTACGGCTGGCCATGCTTTCCACCTGGCTACCCCTACCCCGGTCAACAGCACTGCACCCCCCACAGCATCTCGCCCAAGCCTTCCCCATTTCTCCTTCTCACAAATCCAGTCAGCTGATGTTCTGAAAGAGCGGCAAAATCTGGACCCCTACAAATCAGCCGGGCTAGACAATCTTTCTTTCTAAAATTATCTGCCGAAATTGTTGCCACCCCTATTCAACCTCTCTTTCGTGTCATCTGAGATTCCCAAAGATTGGAAAGCAGCTGCGGTCATCCCCCTCTTCAAAGGCCGGGACACTCTTGACCCAAACTGCTACAGACCTATATCTATCCTACCCTGCCTTTTTAAGGTCTGCGAAAGCCAAGTCAACAAACAGATTACCGACCATTTCGAATCTCACCATACCCTCTCTGCTATGCAATCTGGTTTCAGAGCTGGTCATGGGGGCAACTCAGCCACGCTCAAGGTCCTAAAAGATATCTTAACCGCCATCGATAAGAAATATTACTGTGCAGCCGTATTCATTGAGCTGGCCAAGGCTTTCGACTCTGTCAATCACCACATCCTCATCGGCAGACTCGACAGCCTTGGTTTCTCAAATGCCTCGCCTGGTTCACCAACTACTTCTCTGATAGAGTTCAGTGTGTCAAATCGGAGGGTCTGTTGTCCGGACCTCTAGCAGTCTCTATGGGGGTGTCACAGGGTTCAATTCTTGGACCAACTCTCTTCTCTGTATACATCAATGATGTCGCTCTTGCTGCTGGTGAGTCTTTGATCCACCTCTACGCAGACGACACCATTCTGTATACTTCTGGCCCTTCTTTGGACTCTGTGTAAACAACCCTCCAGGCAAGCTTCAATGCCATACAACTCTCCTTCCGTGGCCTCCAATTGCTCTTAAATACAAGTAAAACTAAATGCATGCTCTTCAACCGATCGCTGCCTGCACCTGCCCGCCTGTCTAAGATCACTACTCTGGACGGCTCTAACTTAGAATACGTGGACAACTACAAATACCTAGGTGTCTGGTTAGACTGTAAACTCTCCTTCCAGACCCACATCAAACATCTCCAATCCAAAATGAAATCTAGAATTGGCTTCCTATTTTGCAACAAAGCATCCTTCACTCATGCTGCCAAACATACCCTTGTAAAACTGACCATCCTACCAATCCTCGACTTCGGCGATGTCATTTACAAAATAGCCTCCAATACCCTACTCAACAAATTGGATGCAGTCTATCACAGTGCCATCTGTTTGGTCACCAAAGCCCCATATACTACCCACCATTGCGACCTGTATGCTCTCGTTGGCTGGCCCTCGCTTCATACTTATTGCCAAACCCACTGGCTCCAGGTCATCTACAAGACCCTGCTAGATAAAGTCCCCCCTTATCTCAGCTCGCTGGTCAACATAGCATCACCCACCTGTAGCACGCCCTCACCCCCAAAACCAATTCTTTCTTTGGCCGCCTCTCCTTCCAGTTCTCTGCTGCCAATGACTGGAACAAACTACAAAAATCTCTGAAACTGGAAACACTAATCTCCCTCACTAGCTTTAAGCACCAACTGACAGAGCAGCTCACAGATTACTGCACCTGTACATAGCCCATCTATAATTTAGCCCAAACAACTACCTCTTTCTTTCTACTGTATTTATTTTATATATTTATTTATTTTGCTCCTTTGCACCCCATTATTTTTATTTCTACTTTGCACATTCTTCCACTGCAAATCTACCATTCCAGTGTTTTACTTGCTATATTGTATTTACTTTGCCACCATTGCCCTTTTTTTTGCCTTTACCTCCCTTATCTCACCTCACTTGCTCACATCGTATATAGACTTGTTTCTACTGTATTATTGACTGTATGTTTGTTTTACTCCATGTGTAACTGTGTTGTTGTATGTGTCGACCTGCTTTGCTTTATCTTGGCCAGGTCGCAATTGTAAATGAGAACTTGTTCTCAACTTGCCTACCTGGTTAAATAAAGGTGAAATAAATAATAATAATAAAATAAAATATGTGGCAAGCCTACCATTTGTAAAACACCAAAAAAGACGTCTGGTCCGGACAGTTTACGGATACAAACTTGAAACCTCTGATCATGACAATGGGGTGGAACTCCAGGACAACACATTGTCCATTCCATATTGTCCATTTTACTTTGACATGTCCTGTTTTTGGGACATGTTGCTTGTTAACATGACAGTGCATTTTTTGTGGGGGGATGTTGGTTCTTTTACAATGGGTGTCAATAGGACATAATGTTGGTTTATCTCAATTTGTGAGCGTGGTCGAGGGGAATTCCTTATTATTACTTGAATACCGACTGAGACTATAGTTTAAAAATTGACGAATAGAAGTATAAAGAGAGCTTCCTGCAGATGCAGGAATGCTCACATCCAATTTGCGGGCTGGAATAGCGTCCTTCTCATAGAAGCTAGTGACAACCTTAATTTAGGCTCTGTTAGGCCTATGTGGCAACAAATAGGCTATTCTTTCAAAAGTTGAGTAACCGGAATTGTAAACATCATGATGTACACATCTTAGCAGGTAAAATGCACTATTTTGTAGATATTTATAAGTAGGCTATAGCTAGGCTATGCTGTACTGCGGTCTATATTACTAAAACATTTATCTTATTAGGTATTTCAGTGAAAAGTATTTTTGGATATAATATAGTAGTATAGTTGTTCTTAATAATATTGTAATTAAGATGTTATCAAGTTGATACAGTGTCCTGGATGAGCACTAAATTCAATCTAGGTCCTATGCCAATGTTGCGCAAGTTAATCTAAATATAAATGAATCTCACTATAGAAATTATTATAGAAAAGAGAACATATTTGGTCCCAGTCTTGATATAAAGGTTTTGTGAAGCCATATCAAATCTAGTTTTATTTAATACAGCCAGTAGCCTAATTCTTTACCATCAAAGAGTTAATATCAGCAAAAAGTTAGAGTTACAACATCAATTATAGATGCCTGATAAATATGTTAATGTTTCTCATTATTCTAGAAAAAGTACTTTTGAACAAAATGCATCTTTCTAGAAACTGCCTGAGTGTCATGATTGGAGGCACAAACAAAATAGCTGAGCTGTGTGTTTTTGTCTCCACCTCCCTTTGCATTGACACAAAGAGGGATATTGAATTGTCGATGTTAATAGCCACTGGGGTGAAAGCAGACGTGTTTCAGTCTCTACCAGTTGTCAGTGGATACCAGTGTCCAACAGGAGTGCTCATGGGTGTGGTGAGAGAATTTTCCAATCCATCACCATTGTGCCAATTGTCCATAAAGGAAATGTGCGAGCATAGCTCTGGTTTCAAATGAAGGCACTCAAATCTCAGGTCAAAACTCACAAATGAGTATGAAAGGAATACATGACTCAGAGGATCTCGTTCTCGAGGTAACATCTCTAGCTCTTTTATATTTTTTAGACCTGTAAATCCCAGTATGGTGTTTTGAATTTGGACACGACGTTGTTCTGTTTTTTTTGCTCATGAATGGTAACTGAATTGAATAATCTTAAAGAACATCACTATTGAAAAAGAAAATGGTAAAAAAAAGTGTTCCTTTCCATTCCTTTTGTTTTAATATGGTGTAACAAATGCATGGTTCATTTCATTGTAATCTATTTGTTGTAAGTATTAAAATGTGTATATATATTTATATATATATTAATACATTATATGTTTATTAATAACTATATAATAACTATATTTTAAAAAGTACTTAAAATACTGTATATTTTTGGTGGTTGGGTGGTGTTTCCAGGAGGGCTCAAGTAAGCTCAGAGACCAGGTAGATGGCAGTGGAATGAGCCTGGGCAAGAAGAAGGGAGTGAAGGTGAGTGGGAAACACGTGGCCCCAGTGGACTGGGACAGAGGGGGGCCGTCCATAGTCCACCACTCCGACTACGTGAGCAGCCCCAGACCCTCAGAAAACAACCCCACCATCATCTCTATCAGCCCCTCTACCCACTCCCACAGGCCCTCTGGTTCTCAAGAGAGGGACCGGCCCAGGCAGGATGAGGGCCCTCCCTCCAGGGTGGAGTGGTCCAGAGAGGGTTGCACCTACAGCCAAAGGGCGTCCAACAGCGAGGTGGGGGTCTCCCGACAGACCATGGATGAGTTGAAGAGTATCCTGAAGGATAGTTCCATGCTTGGTGCCCGGGGGAAGGAGGAGGGGAGGCGTCCTGGAAGCCCAGCCCCTTACACCTACCTGCATGGGACCAACCTGCATGGGACCAACCTGCATGGGACCAACCTGCATGGGACCAACCTGCATGGGTCCAACAGAGGAGATGGACGTCCGGAGTCCCAGTCCTCCTTCACCACTTTCAAGCCCCACTCTGATGCTTCCAAGAGGGTGTCCGCCAGGTCCAGGGACAGCAGCTCCCTCCAGCTTGGCTCCGGGATGGACTCGTCAGATGTGACTGGAGCAAACAGGCAATCCGGAGTTTGGTCGTCCACGTTCGAGAACAGTAGTGCCAACTGTGGAGAGACCTGGAACTCACAAACAGGTCAGTCTGGTTTGGGATTAGTTTTATCAAAAAGCTTTTATTACATTTTTTTTATAAACTTGTAGCTAATACAGTAGTTCCATCTCGGGCAAACATCTTTTTTTACAGACATGATAGTTGCTTTTGGCTCTTGTTCTCATAGATAACAGTAAAGACAACATGGATAAGTCTGGGACTCAGAGCTTCTCAGCCATGGAGCACATCAAGCAGCAGATTGTCCGGGAGAATATCAACTTTGTCCGCTTCGAGGCCACGGATCTCCATGGGGTGTCCAGGTCTAAGACAGTGCCAGTCCGCTTCTTTCATGTAATCATCTCACACACAGTACACAAACATCCTGAAACATACTAGCTATAGTGTATTGAGACAACTCACAATGTTATAATGCTATTTGTTTAAATGGTTGCTCATTGGTTATGCTTGGCTATAGGAAAAATCCCATGATGTAAATTTATCTTAAATCTTTACAGGAGAAAGCAATGTACGGGGTGCCGATGCCAAGAAGCTACCTAGAGCTGACCCTGAGCCCTAAGAGCTGTGAGGTGGACCACGCCAAAAACCCTGCCAACTTCAGCAGCGACGTGCTGC
Organism: Oncorhynchus keta; assembly: GCF_023373465.1. NCBI lineage: Eukaryota > Metazoa > Chordata > Actinopteri > Salmoniformes > Salmonidae > Oncorhynchus > Oncorhynchus keta. The sequence goes on along the minus strand of NC_068452.1, from coordinate 5,154,850 downwards.
TTATCCCAGACCTGTCGACCTTCAGGGTGCTGCCCTGGGCTGAGCAGACGGCCCGGGTCATCTGTGACCCCTGCATGATAACCGGCAGCCCCCTGCGCACCGCACCCCGCCTCATTGCCAAGCAGCTGATGGGGCAGCTCCAGAGCATGGGTTTCTCCCTGTACTCCTCCTTCACCTACGAGTGCTGTGTCCTGGGAGCGCCCGACAGGGTGGGCCCCAAGACCATTCTGTTCCCCGCCACCACCCTGGCCAGCAACCACGACCTGCCCTTCTTCCAGCAGCTGGTGAATGGGATGTACTGCATGGGAGCCGACGTGGACAGTTTGGCCTCAGCCATGGTGCCCGGCCAGATGGAGATCAACCTGAGGCCGGAGTTTGGCATCGCGGCCGCCGACACCGCCTTCACGTTCCGTACCGGCATCAAAGAGATGGCGAGGAAACACAGCTACATCGCCAGCTTCTTCACCGACGACAGCCTGTACAATGCCGGGGTGCTTTCCCACTCTCTCTGGGACGCCAACGGCCGCCGTAGTCTCTTCCACACCGGGGACCATGGCGGAGGGGAGCTGTCGGAGATTGGCAGGAAGTGGCTTGCGGGGCTCCTGAGCCACTCGGCCGCCCTGAGCTGCCTGCTCTCTCCTGGGTTGAGCTGCCGCAGCCACATCGCCAAGAAGGTTAAAGACCCCAAGCACAACGTGCTCTACGCCACCTACGGCTACAACGACAACAGCAGCGCCTTCAATGTAAAATGCCATGGCGGGCGGGAGATGCATATCGACAACAAGCTGGGCTCGGCCATGGCTAACCCATACGTGGTGCTGGCGGCCACCGTGGCGGCAGGACTGGATGGTATCAAACGCAACCTGGCGGCTGAGACGGGTCTGACCAGGGCCTCCACCCACACCCAGCTGGGGAAACAGCAGTTTTCCATCCCTGTGAAGCTGGAAGACGCTCTGGTGGCTTTGAGCGAAGACCATGTGATTCGCGGAGCGCTGGGAGAACCATTTGTGCAGTATTTTATTGCTCTGAAGCAATTTGAGATTGAGACTGAAGAACTGGATGCAGAGAGGAACAAATGTCTGGAATATTTCATATAGAAGTACTCAATGTTGTACAGTCGGTTTCCTGTTAAACAAATGGATTGATCGAATTCACACAATGCTTTCTTTCAACATATATCTTTTTTTATTCCATATTTGACAGAAAACAATAAAAACATGATTGAAATATCAACATCTGTGTGCAGGGCCCAAATGAATTGAAAATGAATTATCACATTTAATCAGATTTCTTTAAAAAGAGAGTAGGAAACATATGGAGTTTTGGGTCTTGAATTATTATGCCTTACAGTAGATAGCTGTCAGTATGGTACGCAAACATAAATAATATTCTCAACCTATTACAGTGCCATGGGAAAACGTATGAAAGGAAACTGCCCACTTCACGCTGAATACTGACATTGAAACTTATTTTACATGTATAGCCGAACACACAACAGAGGGTACCTTATATTGAAGCAATTATTTTCATATGCATGTATGCACTTTTTAAAATGAAATGTCTACTATGAACTCAAAACAAAGGACAGTAATATTTGGGGTATTCAATTGACAACTAAGGGAAAATCTAACTGACCATTTCACAAGTAAGGCATAAAAATGATATTGCTTTATCAGAATTAGCACAATTGCCATATTAGAACATTCCAACATATAACAATTTGTACAATAAAATGTATCCCATAACCAGTGCAAAAAAAATACATGCAAATTCCCTTAAGACTTAACAGTCTAATTTACAATACAAACCCTGTCATAGAACAGTGCTGTTATTGCCTTGATCGTAGACAACATTGACACATTCACTTCTTGCTGATGAGATTCCCCACCCGTTGTATGAATCGACCAAGCTTATTTTCATTGGGAGTAGTTTCAGTCTGATAGCGGTGCATGGAACTCCCGTGTTTGTCTGAGTCATATCGGTTCGTAGTAGCTGTTGTCGGTTTAACAGAAGGCTTATTGTCAAATGAAACAAAACTCTCAAACCGGCTATACGCTCGTTTCCGCCCGGTGTCTGAATGAATTGATGCTTGACTCTCCACAGTGTTTGTGGAGCTCAGGGAGTCCTGGTCCGGTACACATTTCTTTCTAAAGCTCCTTCTAACCCAGCTAGTCGTTAACCCAGGAGATGAGGATTTACCTGCTGGGCTGGGAGAATTATATAGTTGTTCCTTTTCGGTTTCAGTGTCAGCCGCAATGTTTGATGACCTGGACGGGCTTGGAGAATGACCTTTGGGTGATGTAGTAAGTCGCACAGCTGACGGTTTTCCAGGAGGATCTGAGATGGTTCTCTGCTCTGCGGAAATGTCAGCCTGCACTAAATGCTTTGATCTTACTGAACCTATCCTTTGAATTGTGGATCTGAATGAATTCTGCCTTTGGAGTTCTGATCCTTCTTCTTTGTGTGACGTTTTCTCCACCATTTTCTCCACTGAAACATTGGCATGCACTATATTCATTATTGATTCCACTGAAGTTCTGGGTTTCAATGGATTCGCACTTTGGCATGATTCCTCTTTGTCTGCGGAGAGCACCAAGTCAGAGCTGTTGGCCAGCTGGTCAGCGGAGCCATGACTCTTCCTGGTGGGGCCCTCCTTCTCCTCTGGTATTCCAATCAAAGATGTTAGTGCTTTAGAGCTCTCCACATTAAGTCCAACTTGTCTGAAGTTGGAGGGCTTGAGCAAAGGTTCCTTTAGTTGTATTCCCAGTTGGGCTGCTGACATCGTCCTGGAGAGAGGCTCTTGCCAGTCATCAAGAGGATTCCTCTCTGTCTTGGTCGTGATATCGTATTGTGAGACAGACTTTTGCGCATCACTAAAGTTGGTTAGTTTACATTTTTGGTCTTCAACTCTGTTTTCCTCTTCCTGTTGACCTCCTGGGTTGAGTTCCTCTCTGTGGCTAGAAGGTCCTTGAATAGAACTCTGTTCTGAGCTGCCTGCAAGCTCTGCCGAACTGTGCCTTTCATCCAGGCCTCTCTCTGACGACCTTCCTTTAGCTCTTTCCAGAGTAGAGAAAATAGACAGCCGGAGAGAATCCTGGCTCTGCCCTGGCCTTAAGTTGCTGACAGGTTCCTCATACTCATGTAAACTGAGCCTTTTCCGTCTGATCTCTTCCAGTCTCGTCTGACTCTCCCTCAATCTAGCAGGGGTCAGTTGGGTTTGGAAGTTGCTTAGGCCACCTAGACTGCCCTGTGGAGATGTCACTCCTAGACTGCCCTGTGGAGATAGCATCCATAGACTGCCTTGTGGAGATGTCAAAGAGTGCTCAGACATATAGTTGGGAGTTTCATACTGCTCTGCCAGACGGCTGTTGAAGAGGACTGATGTTCTCATCCGGGATGATGTGTTTGGGTTCTGAGTGCTGTCAGGCAGATGCAGATTATCAACTGGCTCCCCTAGGATCGCATCACTGTTATTGAGGTACGAGTCGATTTTCCACCTGTTAAGAGAGTTCTCACTGCTGTAAGGGAGTAGATGCTGTTGGTCAATGCCGTACCTCTTCTGCGTGTAATGATTCATCCTGCCTGGTAACAGTAGATCCTCGCTGCATCTGCCTCTCTCAGGGGCACCGTGAGCGCCGCCAGCTTCATCTCTTACTACATTCCTCAAGTGAGTTGTGGAATTCCCTCTCCGCGGCAGCTCTCCGGCGTAGCTGTGTCCCCTCACAAGTTTCACCATATCGGTGCAGTGAGATTGATTCAGTCTGTCCTGAAAGCTCAGTCCTCTTTTGACCATCTGTCCATTGTTGTATCGATCGTCCTTCTGTTGACCGGTAGAGCTCATCAAGCCAAGCTGTTTCCCACGGGATCGCATGTGAATCTGGTCAAGCGAGAGTCTGCTCCCGAAGTGCCGACCAGAATAAGGGTCGTATGTGGACGTAGCCGGCTCTTTCTGGGAGTCTCTCTCCTGAGAGAGAGTGGCGGGAAGAGTGGATCGGGCGAACAGACGTCTGAACTCCTCGTCGTAGGAGCCCACCAGCTGCCCTGTGACCACCAGGACCATACTGAGGTTGATCTTCTCAAAGGACCACATGAAGCTGGAGAAAAGGGAGATCAAAAGAAAGGTATTATAATAAATAAACGCAGTCATCCGGTTAGTTATATATAAAACTCCATGAATACTTTAGAAAATGTTAGTATGCTATGTAATGTATAATACTATATTTAACATACTGTTACAAGAATAAGGAAGAGTTTGTGAACAGATTTATGTTTGAAATGCAATAGAGTGGACAGAGTTGGTTGTACTAGGTTAGACATACCTATATGTGCCGTACAACACTGTTTTGCAGTCCACCAAAAGAAACCTCTGCTCCAAAGATCCATGGAACTTTGCTCCAGATCGACACATGTACTGCTGTCCTTTCACTGTCCGAACTCGCAGGTTCTGAACAAGACAGAATAATTTTTCGCACACACACACACACACACACACACACACACACACACACACACACACACACACACACACACACACACACACACACACACACACACACACACACACACACACACACACACACACACTACTACTACAACTCTAACCTTAACAAACTTGTGACAACCATCCCCAAAACCATTGACAGGAGGCCAACCAGAAATTTGGTTTGGAATGATTAAGCGTTACAGCAAGATAGCAAACACATTTCATCTTTCATCGGGAAACGTTGTTTTTGCTCAAAAACAAGTTCTCGATCTATCCATTTGAGACAAAGGGTAAAGACACTTTGTAACAGGAACAAGCCTGGCACTGCACCATAAACGCCATGAAATAAACCCGCTGATCACATCCAGCATGTTAATACACTGATGATGCTTTAGGGTAAATGACTACTGCATTTCCACCAAGGGTGTGGAGCAAATGTCATTGCTAATGCGCGAAGACTCCTGCCAATAGTTAAAAGGTCATGCCACTGACAAACTCCTGCTATGCATTGAAAGAGACCTTGGTCTCAGTATGACGCCCTGATAAAATAAAGGTTAAATAAATCAGATAAATACAATGTAATCAGGACTTTAAGCTCTTACAGTTGCTTTGTGAATATATGCTGAGTGTAGAAAACATTAGGAACGCCTGCCCTTTCCATGACATAGACTGACAAGATGAATCTGGGTGAAGGCCATGATCCCTTATTGATGTCACTTGTTAAATCCACTTCAAACAGTGTAGATTGAAGGAGAGGAGACAGGTTAAAGAAAGATTTTTAAGCTTTGGGACAATTGAGACATTGATTTTGTACTGTATGTGTGCCATTCAGAGGATGAACAGGCAAGGCAAACTTCTTAAGTGCATTTGAAAAGGTTATGGTAGTAGTTGCCAGGCACACTGGTTTAAGTGTGTCAAGAACTGCAATGCTGCTGGATTTTTTTTTAGCTCAACCACTTCCCATACGTATCAAGAATTGTCCACCGCCCAAAGGACATCCAGTCATCTTGACTTTAACTGTGGGAGGCATGCGAGTCAACATGGGCCAACATCCCTGTGGTACGCTTTCGACACCTTGTAGAGTCCATGCCCTGACTAATTGAGGGCAAAAGGGTGTGCAACTCAATATTAGGAAGGTCTTCCTATTTTTTTATACACACAGTGTAATGGGATAGACAAATTATGTGTAGAAAAATTGTGGTATTTCATTGGACGAAGCAGAAGTTTTTGTTATAGTTCATTTACATTTTGGCGAAGTATTTCAAATACAATTCCTTACCTTGAGCTCTTGGATTTGGACACCTGCGCTCTTAGCCATATTCAGAAAGCTTTTGAATTGGAAGTCATCAAGAAGTATGTAGACCATCACTCCCCTAGTAGTCGCATTGACAATCTCCGTCAAAATATCAACGTCAGTGAAGACATCCATCGCTATAGCAATAACCTAGAATAGAAAGGAAAGACGAATACGCTTCATTATCAGTTGTGGGAACAGCAGAGGTTTATTGAAAGTAGAAGTCTCAGAACTTGGTCACCAAATCTGAAACGGTGCCTCATGTCTTTTTCTGTGTAGTAATTGCTGTGTTGGAGAGTAGTGAACTACATGTAGTTCAACTAGTACTTTCATTGCAGTTTTTCAGTAGCTTGGTGGTAGTTGAACTAAATTCAAACATTTTCAGTAGTTAATTGCTTGTTTTGCAATGTAGTGGTGTGGAACTATACACTACTTTTTTTTCTCAAAATAAAACATGGGTGAAGTAGGCAAGAATTTCCTTTCTTTTTCTGCATCAGCCCTGCCCTATTCTCACTTTTTGTGTTTAATAGGCTAAATTACACATCTGACTCACATCTGTTCTTGCAATTTGGCGTCAATGACATTTCAGATTTATATATGATCCTTTTTCACAAAGTAGTGAACTACTTTTTCAAAGTAACTTTAGATAAGTAAACTATATTTTTCTTAAGGATTGCTTCAGTGTAGCTTAACTTCTTCCAGTGTGAAGTAATTGGTAGCTCGGTAAACTATATTTTCAGAGAAGCTTCGCCAACATTGAGTAATTGCGGTATTCAAAAGTGCACTGTCTGTACAGCACAGTATGTGCTGATTTGAGAAGTAACAATGACTTTTGTTATCCGCACACACCCTTTTTTTAACCTTCTGGAATTACATATCCAATTGTAAGGATGATAAGTGGAAACCTTTCAGAGCACAATAAGTCTGGCAAGCAGCCATGACGTGGGAAGCTAACATTTCAGTAGGCCTACCTTGAAACCGGTTGAGACAGGCTTAGGCAGTTGATATGCCACAGACATTTAACTGAACATTAAAAAAAATCTCAACATGTGCAGCTGTGGGAAATGCTACTCTGTGAGAAAGACAATTCAAACGCGGGAATGTGAATTTGTACAAACCATAACAGTAAATACCAGACACTGCAAAATTATTGATGGGAAATTATATTATTGTGCCTCGTTACCTGTCTTGCGTCTTGGATTTGTTTACGTATCGTCTCTTTGATGGTCGGTGTGTTGTGTCTGGGAGGGTGGAAAAGCAGGCTGATGTTTGTCTCCACGTTCTCATTGGTGAACTCTGGCCAGCCGAGGTCAAGGTCAGGAACCTCCTCATCTGACTCAGTGGGGAAGTAAGTCGAGGGAGTTATGACATTTTCTTCACTTTTACGTTTCCCTGCTTCATAATCTTCATCCTCCGGGACTGGCAACTCTGCATTGTCCAAAATGAAGATGACCTCCTCTTCAGAGAGAAAGTCACTGAGTTGTTCGGCTTTGAGGTACTCCTGGTAGGCATCTCTACCCCCACTGACCAGAGCGTAGATGGCAAGCCGGTAGGACTCCTTGTAGTGTGGCTGGATGTATTCCACTGGAATCATGTCTTCTTTGAAGGACAACAGACAGGAGAGCTTGGATTCCATTTGTATGATCTCCCCCTGAGAGGATCTCTGATTTATGTAGAATGGGGTTATTACCTTAAAAATATATACAATATATCATGTGTTATGACAGAACTGAATAAATTGTGACTTGTGCTATTTTCATCTTCACTATGTGTAATGCCACAACCTAAGGCCAAACCCATTTAAGTGAAACAGTCGACTCACAAACTAGCACATGTGAAACTTCCAATAACTGTTTGCTTTTACCATATTTGTGTAGACATTCTTCAGTCAGTACATTTGTAGAAAATACACTCCACCTGTGTGGAAATTCAAGTACAGACAGTACACCACAAAGGATCTTTTCAAATCATCCTGAACATTTCAGGGGAGAGACAGAAAAGAGGCCTTGCACTCAATTGAATGTCATAATGTCAACAAACTAGACTTACTTCATGGTCAGCAATGATAACCAGCTCCTTCTGCTTTTAAAATCCCATTGAATGTGTTAAATTGTCCAGTAAGTTGAACATTGTGAATCACAGCCAGCAAGTCAACCCTGACCGGCACCGCTGTCGTATGACTGAAGTTAAAAAGTGAGCAGTCGATGATGCTGCAGATCAAACCTGCTGCAGTCTTTCACCCCATTTACCGCTTTGACAAAACACATCACTTGAGAGTCCCTCCCTCCCCTTTCAGAGGTTTGGAAGAAGTCAGGCTAGTAGTATCTTGTTTGGGTGAAAGGAAACACAGTAGTTTTCTTTATAGGTAGAGTTGTTACTCCAAAGGTGACCTCTTCTGTGGAGTGTACATTTGTATTAAGGTACAACATGTTCTTAATACATATTTGAGGAGAATATCAAAAGGATATTGTGCCATACAGACATCAGTATCGTCTAACGCTATTGGCAAATGACTAAAAGGTTCTTCCTTAAAAGAAAGACAATTGGGAGGTGAGAGGAGACAAGTGAGGGAAATAAAAAGAAAGAATGACAGGAAAAGACAACAGAGGTGATAAATGAGGTTTATTTCTAACACAAAGCAAAGGGGGAAACACAACATGGTGCAGACAAACGTAACTTCTCTGGCATAGCGACTGCAGTGCGGACGGCACTGGCTGTGTGTCTTTCCGTCTGCACTCTCTGACATCTATTCACCATCCACAGAGAAATGGACACAGACATTCAGACCTGGGCTCAAATACCATTTGAATTCACTTCAAAATACTTTAGCTGTGCTTGATTGAGCTTGCCTGTTGCAATGGAAAATTCCACCCCCTTGGCACCACCTGGCATAAACCCTGCCCACCAGGCACTTTAGGCAGGCTGATCCCAGGTCTTCCGACATTCCATTATATAGTACAGTATAGTGGAAGGTGCAGCTTTTTAAAAATGATTAACACTTATGATTAACATCTACTCTGTTCATTTATTTTTGCATGTTAAAGCTCAGTGACCAAGCTATATGACATATGACACCTAAAATGGACACCTTCATGTAACAGCTTCGGGTTTCACTCAACTCATGCTATAAATCAGTAGCAGAAAATGCTTCAAGCCTTCTCAGGCATCAATATCCCTGGTTACTTTCTAGGGGGTTGGTGACTTGAGAGATCTGGCAGGGCTGGGCGACTTAACATGCCTAGGGGGGGTTGGGGATTTGGCGGTTGGGGTGGGGGACCTTAGGGAAGGGGTGGGGGACTTAAGGGATGGGGTGGGAGTCTGGGGGGTGGGGGTTTGAGCAGGGGTAGGGGTTTGGGCAGGGGTCTTGGAGGCCAGGGGTGCAGGTGTTGCTCCTCTCCCTCCCATTTTGGGCTCGGGGGGGCTCTCGCCGTGCTTGTAGACGCTCACGGTGATCTCCACGAACTCCCCGCCATATTTGTTCCGTACATTGATGCTGTACTTGCCGGAGTCCTCCGGCGTGACGGCGGTGATGGTGAGGCTGGCAAACTTATTGGCCTCAAACGTTATCTTGGCATGCTCAGTGGAGACTACCTCATTTTCATTCTTGAACCAGGTGACCTCTGGACTGGGGTCACCCCAGACTGTGCAGGTCAGGCTCAGGGTCTGAAGTTGGACAGAGGGAGGTGGAGAGGAGAGGTCAGATGTCAGAGAGATAGAGGTCAGAGAGAAAGATATCTTGAATATGCACGCAATTCTCTACAAGAGACCACGTATTTTCAATACAATCACAATCGTATACAAGCATATGTCATCATGATATAAAGTTTGTTCAGAGTGCATAATATATCCTACCTTCTGCTCCATAATGGTGACCACATCTGGCAGACCACCAACCACTCTACCACGGTCTGAGGATTAGAACAGTCAATTAGTGCTTGTTGTCACGTAATCACTAGGATAATATGTATTGTGTAAATATAGTCCACTCACTCTTCTCAGCGAAGGCTGCAGCCCTGAAAGATAAAATAACGACATTGTCATAAATCAAGGACTTGGTGTATTACCAAAACATTTGGCAGTGTGTATACGATGAGGACAAATTCATGACTTATAAAACCTGTGGAACTTTTCATTCTTTGATTGTTATTTAATGTGTTGCATTTTGCAAAAAAAAACAAAAAAAACTTTGAACTAAAAACCATAAGAAGAAAAACACAGAAATAAGTATCTTACTTGAGTCTCAGGTACTCCTCATAGGCATCGGTATATGCTACAAAAAGACAAATTGACATGATAAGACATCGTCTACAAAAGACAAGCTGAGTGCAATTTAAAACAATCCTAGTGGTCAAAACTTCTGGATGTAATGACATGATTTCAACATTGTAACATCGTTTTACCCGCTGGGATTATTTCTCTCGCAATGCTAACCTTGTCCGGAGAGGTCGAATGTGCGAGTGTGGGACTTGGTGGCATCCATAATCTGGATGGAGTAGTGTCCCTTCTCCTTCTCTGATGGCTCCCTGATCTGCATCCAGGCCATCTCAGCTGTGCCGGCGATCCTCATCTTCTCAGACGACGAGATCTTGCTATCCCTAAACGGACATGGTCAGGTTTATTCGTCTTTCCACAGTGATATTTAAAGGATGGATACTTTACGTTGAGGTAAGACCAACAGACAAATCTACCCTACAGTCTAAACTTAAATAAATAAAATGAGTATCTAGAAACATCCATTGATTGGCGTAGGTTACAGTATGCCTTCAAATCTCATCTCCAAAATGGCTGCATACTGTGTAACTGGCCTTGCTGAGTGTGATGCAGATGAGATGTGCGTACTTGTGCAACCAGGCAGTCCTGATCTCCTCTGTGTAGTACTTCATGTAGCACTGGAGCCTGATGCCTTCTGGGGTACACTGAAGCACCAGCTCAGAGGCAGAAGACCCTGAGAGGAAAATGAGAGGCAGAGACACAACCACACCAACACTAAGTACCTTCACAACCACACTAACACTAAGTACCTTCACAACCACACCAACACTAAGTAGTTTCACAACCACACCAACACTAAGTAGTTTCACAACCACACCAACACGAAGTACCTTCACAACCACACCAACGCTAAGTATCTTCACAACCACACCAACGCTAAGTATCTTCACAACCACACCAACACTAAGTATCTTCACAACCACACTAACACTAAGTACCTTCACAACCACACCAACACTAAGTATCTTCACAACCACACCAACACTAAGTAGTTTCACAACCACACTAACACTAAGTACCTTCACAACCACACCAACACTAAGTAGTTTCACAACCACACCAACACTAAGTACCTTCACAACCACACCAACGCTAAGTATCTTCACAACCACACCAACGCTAAGTATCTTCACAACCACACCAACACTAAGTATCTTCACAACCACACCAACACTAAGTAGTTTCACAACCACACCAACACTAATTACCTCCACAACCACACCAACACTAAGTATCTTCACAACCACACCAACACTAAGTATCTTCACAATCCAACCAACACGAAGTACCTTCACAACCACACCAACGCTAAGTGCCATCACAGCAATACTAAGTACCTTCACAACCACAACAATGCAAAGGAGAACATCAATATTTTTCCCAGCAGGTGTTTTGATACAAAGTACTTACCAGCAATGTGGGCAATGGCGTTGATAATATCATCAAATACTGCAAATCAAAAACAGAATATTTGTAGAAAGAGGAATTAATTTTCAATATGTCCTGATAAAGGAAATTATATTTTATCAATAATCAGATTATAGATAGTGGAGATCCTGAAGCAGGAGTTTACCTTGGCCAGAAATGTCAAAGACAGAAGTGTCTTTCCCTCTGTCATCACTGAGTTTAGCTTCGTAATGGCCCTGGTCTTTCCTGGAGAACTGAAGAAAAAAGGTACTATTTACTGAGATTATATGATCAATTCAGAAAAATCTTGCAATATTTTAGATAGTATCGTGATCTCGGAACAAAAAAACGATACTGTGGGAAATTGAAAAATAGGGTCAATATTCATTTAAGAAAATGTCTGCAAAAAACAGAGTTCCCTTGAGCAGTTGTATTCCTTGTGCAGTCATTGCTTTCAAGGTTCACAGCAGTAGTTACCAAGGAGATGGGGAGAGCAACGGATCCAGACATCACGTTAGGAGGGGTCGCCAGAATAATCTCCTCCTCATCCTTGAACCAGTGGAACACAGTCTCTTTCTTCACATTGGCAACCTGAGACACAAACAGCGGAGTCAATCACCACCTTCCGGAGACACCTGAAACCCCACCTCTTTAAGGAATACCTAGGATAGGATAAGTAATCCTTCTCACCCCCCTTTAAGATTTAGATGCACTATTGTAAAGTGACTGTTCTACTGGATGTCATAAGGTGAATGCACCAATTTGTAAGTCGCTCTGGATAAGAGCGTCTGCTAAATGACTTAAATGTTAAATGTTAAACACATACAGAATACAATCTGTCCTGCAACTTTTAAATCACTGCAGAGCCTAGTAGAAGAGCATGAGCTGAAGCACACCCAAACATGTTTGTAGAGGTGCTGACTAACAGAGAGTAAACTATATCCCAACGAAGTCCCAAAAAGTATATATGCTCCCAACAATTTAATGGGTAAACTGCAAAGCCCCAATGATTACAAATGTGTACACAGTTTCAACCTGAAGTAAATTGATATCTGTAACCACAATAACAGGTCCTAGAAAACATGTTTGTAACCTTGCAGACGAGCAGAACAGTACAGTCGTCATCCACATGGTAGGAAAGGTACTCAGCAAAGTGGGGACCTAAACATGATAAGAAATATTACATCAAAACAATTATCACAATATACAGTACATTTGTACATTTACGTAATTTGGCACACAATTTTCATACGGGTCCCGCGTAGGAATCAAACCAACAACCCTGGCGTTGCAAGCACCCTTCTCTACCAACTGAACCACACGGGACCAGTACAAGCGTTATCTACAGCGCAGTCTGAAATGTTGAAAATCAAACTAACAGACCAGCTGATTACTAATGTATGATATCAAGACAACAAAGTCTTCACTTTCTTGTTGACAAATTACACATAAACTTTCATACTAAATCGATCAAATATGTGCCATCAATCATCTGTGTACTAGGATAGAATACCTTGTTTCCTGATGTGCTCTGACCTCTGGAACTCAGCCTTCTTCAAGACAGCCTTGAACACTGAGAATAGAACACAACAATGTCAGTACTTAACCTAATACCCAACCTCTTACACTCTAGCACCATAGCCTTATAGTAAAGAAGTAAAATCTATCAAATCATTTTAGTGTTTGCTTTAGTTTACCTGGATTGCAAGATGGGCAGAGTTTGTGGTTTTTATTGACTATTCTATTGGTTCTATTGCGCCAGGAAACTGAATCAAGCCCAGATAAAGTATTTGAAATCATTATTGAACCCAGGTCTGACTGTACTGTATATTACATCCCCTCTCACCGTCTCCCACCAGGACCAGAGAGCTCTGGTTCTTGGCTCTGCCGTCGTGGATCTGGACGGTGTAGGTGGCCTCGCTGGCCTTGGAGAAGTGATCCACAGTCATCTGGATCACCCCGGTGTTCACATCATGGCTGATCTTGTGGCTCTGTGGCACATACAAAAACACATACCATCATTACATCAGGCATGTTTCCTAATACCTTTATGTTTCACTGTTTATATGTTTCATGAGATTATGTCTCATGTTATTTGTTATGTATATTCACACTGCATAATTGCCCCCGGTGGGATGAATAAAACACTATTGATTATATTATATTCATCAGTGAAATTCAGAGTACAGGAAAAGGCATCATGTTTACATGCATTTTTGAATGTTTTTTTCTGTTGCTTTGTTAACTGTGCCATATAGCACACCTTCCTTATCCTTGATTAAAGAGCAATGTTTGAGGTTGTCGGTTTGGCACCTACATCACTGCTGGTGACCTCCTGGTCGTTGACAATGAACCTATAGGTGACGGCGGGTGACATCTTGAGGCACTGCAGCCAGAAACGCACGTGGCCCTTCTCTAGAATCTCATAGTTCAGTTGGTGCTTCAGTGGGACAACTGGACGAAGAAACCAACAAAGAAAAGATAAATTCTCAAGGGATACTTGTTGTGGTATTGTGAGACGATTCCTATGTGACGCTTCACCCCTGACAAAGATAGAAAGATAATACTCACTTGGATGTCTGATGTTGTAGCTGAGTTCCAGCATGGTGTTCAGGGCTGCAAGATAAAATTCAAGAATGAAGAATATCGGTATAAACTTTGACAAGAAACATATCTATATTTTTAAATCTGAGTCTAGGGGCGTATCCAAACCTACCATCCTCTGTCACGGTGTGGCTGGCAGAAACTCCATCAGTGTCAGTCACAACCACAGAGAAGGCACCCAAATCACTCACATCTGGGTTGACGAAAGTCAGCTTAGAGCTGGAAAAAAGAAAAATGTCGAGACAAATTATGTTGACAAAAATATTTAGTATGGTTGTATGGTCAATAAAGACAACAAAAAAAAACACTTACTGTTTGCCCTTAGTTTCTATGGCGACTCTTGGACAGTCACTGATTTCTTTGTAGTTCTTAGACCAAGCAAAGTTGGAGGTCTCAGAAATCTCACAGGCCTCGAATGACAGGAAAATATCACCAGTGTCCTCATCCACTCCACACTGGATCTCCTGGGTGCCTTAACACATGAAAACAAACAAAATAATAACCTTTATTGCTGAGTGGTGGAGAGGAAATGTACATAATATGCATCAGCAAAACTGATCAAACCAAAAGCTAATGAAAATACTGCTCAAAACCAATGGATGTGTGTGTGTCATATGTTCCTATACCAAAACCGTTCAAACACAAATCCAACAGGCTATATCAGACTGAAGTTGTCACACAGTAAATGTCATACAGTTGTCATATAGCTGTCATATAAGTGTTATTACCTGGCAGAGCCTTGGCCACCACTGGCTCAGATGCCTGGGAGGCCTTTCCTACTCCCTCAGCGTTGGCAGCCTTCACTTTGAACGTATACTCTGCTCCTGCCTCCAGACCAGTCACCTATACAGCGCCAACGAATCATCTCATCCATTAAACATTACATCGTTCATTGTAGACTGAATCCTAACTTGAGTTACAAGAGCACAACAATGACATTTAATGAACATATCTATATCCAAACATGATTCAAGCTACATTTTTTTAGTTTTACGCACACATATTACAAGTTAAGATTCAATATACAAACTCTGCAGAGATGATGTGAATCATCATGTCTGCAGGTCTACATGCTGTAGCTGCCTGTTTACCTGCAGGTAACAGTGGCCAATAGCCTCTTCATTCAGGGGGTGGTAGTGATGGCCCTTCTTGGCCATCTCCACGATGTATCCAGTGACAGCACTGGCGCCGGTGTAGACAGGGGCCTTCCACAGGATGACCAGGGAGTCACCTCTGACCTCTCTGAGGGCCAGGTCATAGGCTGGACCTAAAGGTCAAAGGTCAAACAGTAACCTTGCACAATCTCACTGCCCATAGCTGGAACATTCAAATTAAAATAACTTAATTTCAAATTAAATAAGTAACAGGGATATTATACAGTACCACAATACTAATGATTTAAAAAAATACTCATGATAAGATGGTTACTTTACCAGGTACTGTGGTAGTCCAGGCCTCACACTTCAGAGGTGTGCTGGGAGCAGAGGGCACGCCCACACCTGCCAGGTTCCCAGCCTGGACCTTAAACTCGTAGAAGGTTCCCTCCGTCAGACCGTCGACCTGAAGAGAAGGGGACAATATTGCGACAGGGACCCAAACATATCCAATATTTTCAACAGTGTTGCTACAAGTAGCTACATATTTGCTATTGGTTTTGAACGGCAGTGTTTTATTACAGCTCTAATCTATCATTTGGATGCAGAGGGAAGAGTACATACCATTCACACTATCAACACTGCAGTTATTAAACCATTATGTATGAAGAAGCAAACCTATTTATCCTAATCAGATGCCACTTCTGATACCATGTGACGTACCGTGTAGGTCTTGGTCTTGGTAGGGGCAGAGTTGACCTCCTTCCAGGCCAGGGTGTCTGCATCACGCTTGTCGACATAATAGGCGTTGATCTTGGAGCCACCGCAGTGCTTGGGGCTCTTCCAGGCAATGATCATGGAGGCTCCGTCACAACTCAGCATGGTGATGCCATGAGGTGCACTGGGAGTCGCTGTGGCACAGAGTCACACAGGTAAATTCAGGATTACTTTCCATCTTGTAAAATTGACCCGTTTTTTCATTTCAAACTGATGTGAAAATTCCTAGAATTTTCTTTTTTAAATATGGGATTTGTCATACAGTTGCATGAGGGTTTTTTTGTTATACAGTGATATATATAGTGGTTAAACTGCATGTACAGTATGGTGGGTGATTTGAAAGGAAACACGATAATACTGTGATACTCTGACAAGAGTTCAGAGCACAGATACAGCAAAAGTTGGGGGAAGGGACAGTGAATAAGTCTGGTGGTGAACCTGTTCAGGAGCAACACTGTGCATTAAAAACACCCCTAGATAACAGAACAACTCAATACATACCATACTCCACTCACCTCTCTAGATGAAATAATAAAATCCTTCATATTAGGCATTGTACAAAGGAAAATAGTCAAAGTCAAGTATTGATAGTAAGGCAATAGAGCTTGCTCTTTGGGGGTCTAGTTAAGGTTACTGTAAAGCACTGTATGTGACAACTGTTGGTGTAAAAATTGTATTCACTTTTTAAATATTGTATTAACTGATGGCAATTCTGCATTTCTCATATGGCAATATTCTATTGATACTCACTGAGGGCGGGCTCCACAGCAATAGGAGTAGACTCCTGGGACTCATCACTGAGGCCATAGATGTTGACAGCCTGGACACGGAACACATAGGTATCCCCCGGGGTCAGTCCATGGACCACAAACCTAAAACAGGGAAATTAAACATGATCATCTATACGTCTTGAATTTAAGGTAGAATTGCCGACTCTAAGACCTG
Organism: Oncorhynchus keta; assembly: GCF_023373465.1. Taxonomy (NCBI): domain Eukaryota; kingdom Metazoa; phylum Chordata; class Actinopteri; order Salmoniformes; family Salmonidae; genus Oncorhynchus; species Oncorhynchus keta. The sequence goes on along the minus strand of NC_068452.1, from coordinate 5,137,974 downwards.
GACAATATACACAATCGATCAAAAGTTTGGGGTCACTTAGAAATGTCCTTGTTTTTGAAAGAAAAGCACATTCTTTGGCCTTCTTTAGACTACTTGAGTATCTGGAGCATCAGCATTTGTAGGTTCGATTACAGGCTCAAAATGGCCAGAAACAAAGTACTTTTTCTAAATGAAGGCTATTCCATGAGAGAAATTGCCAAGAAACTGAAGATCTTGTACAACGCTGTGTACTACTCCCTACACAGAACAGCGCAAACTGGCTCTAATCAGAATAGAAATAGGAGTGGGAGGCCCCGGGGCACAACTGAGCAAAAGGACAACTACATTAGTGTCTAGTTTGAGAAAAAGACTCCTCACAAGTCCTCAACTGGCAGCTTCATTAAATAGTACCCGCAAAACACCAGCCTCAACGTCAACAGGTAAGAGGCGACACTGGGATGCTGGCCTCCTAGCCATCTGGCTCTTGGTCACCTCCCTGACCAAGGCCCTTCTCGCCCGATTGCTCAGTTTGGCCAGCTTTAGGAAGAGTCTTGGTGGTTCCAAACTTCTTCCATTTAAGAATGATGGAGGGCACTATATTCTGGGGATCTTCAATGCTGCAGAAATGTTCTGGTACACTTCCCCCGATCTGTGCCTCGACACAATTCTGTCTCATAGCTCTACAGACAATTTCTTTAACCTCATGGCTTGGTTTTTGCGGTGACATGCACTGTCAACTGTGGAACCTTTCATAGACAGTTGTGTGCCTTTTCCAAATCATGTCCAAACAATTGAATTTACCACAGGTGGACTCCAATCAAGTTGTAGAAACATCAAGGATGATCAATGGAAACAGGATGGACATGAGCTCAATTGTCGGAGGGCTAGGGTCAGTCTGTTATATCTGGAGTATTTCTCATGTCTTATCCGGTGTCCTGTGTGAATTTAAGTATGCTCTTTCTAATTTTTTATTTCTTTCTCTTGGAGGACCTGAGCTCTAGGACCATGCCTCAGGACTACCTGGCATGGTGACTCCTTGCTGTCCCCAGTCCATCTGTCCGTGCTGCTGCTCCAGTTTCAACTGTTCCGCCTGTGGCTATGGAACTCTGACCTGTTCACCGGAAATGCTACCTGTCCCAGACCTGCTGTTTTCAACTCTCTAGAGACAGCAGGAGCGGTAGAGATACTCTCAATGATCGGCTATGAAAAGCCGTCTGACATTTACTCCTGAGGTGCTGACCTGTTGCACCCTCGACAACTACTGTGATTATTATTATTTTACCATGCTGGTCATTTATGAACATTTGAACATCTCGGCCATGTTCTGTTATAATCTCCACCCGGCACAGCCAGAAGAGGACTGGCCACCCCTCATAGCCTGGTTCCTCTCTAGGTTTCTTCCTAGGTTTTGGCCTTTCTAGGGAGTTTTTCCTAGCCACCGTGCTTCTACACTTGGATTGCTTGCTGTTTGCGGTTTTAGGCTGGGTTTCTGTACAGCACTTTGAGATATCAGCTGATGTAAGAAGGGCTATATAAATACATTTAATTTGATTTAAACTTCCAGTCTGATAGCAAAACGGTCTGAATACTTATGTAAATACGATTTTAATACATTTGCTAAAATTTCTAAAAAACTGTTTTTGCTTTGTCATTATGGGGTATTGTGTGTAAATTGCTGAGGATTTGTTTTTATTTAACACATTTTAGAATAAGGCTGTAACGTAACAAAATGTGGAAAAAGTCGAGGGGTCTGAATACTTTCTGAAGGCACTGTAGGTGTCAGGATTTTGCCAAATCAGTGTCTCGTTTGCAAAGATTTGATTTCTGTATTATTCTCAAGCCAGAGGCCTGTCACACTACATTCACTGTCCCATCTCCTTTAATAACATATATAATATTAAATCACTGCCATAGCTTGAATAGATAACTATTAGACAAACATCTATGTTTAAATGGCTACCTGGTGTGCTTGTAGGGCTTGTGGTTGCATGGGGCCCAGGCCTTGGATCCCACCAAAGAGGCATCTATGTAGTACCCAATGAGGTGGTTGGGGTGTTTGGGGGGGTCCCACTGCACAAACACAGAGGACTTGGTGTTCCTGGTGGCAACCACCTGACCAGGAGCGGAGGGAACACCTACACAGGCAAAACACATGCATATTGGGGACTGGAGATATTGAATTGATGTATCATTTCTGCACAGTAACAGAGTAAAGGGGTTAGGAATGAGAAAAACATGCATCTTCATTATAAATCTTCAAATAAATGATTGTCATCATTTATAAACACCATTTAAGACGGGAAAAATAAAGCATTTCTCATTATGCATTTACATACCTTATTTGGCGGGATATCTTGGTGCAATGTTATGAGGAGATACAGACATATAAAGAACAATGGACACAATAACCATTCTGTAAACGTGTGGACTATATTCCACAAAACATTACCCTCAGCAAGGGATGACATTATTTTCGGTTGTGATACATGATGTCATGCATCTTTCATGACGGGAGTTCGTGTCAGACAAGAGTGTACCATTATCAATCATGGATATTGTGGGGACGAAACATTTGTCAAAGTAGAATTGGAAGGATTCCTTCACTGTCACTGTTTGTTAATGCATGTATCATACATTTTGTGTGTGTATGTGTGTGTACCCGTCTGTGTGTGTGTACCCGTCTGTGTGTGTGTGCCTGCCTGTGTTTGTGTGTGTGCTAAACCCCACTCTTACCATGCTCATCCACCTTTTCGATGGGATCTGTAGGCTTAGAGGCCTCGCTGGCCCCGTACAAGTTCTCAGAATGCACACGGAACTGATACTTTTTCCCGGCTTCCAAATCGAAAATGGGGTAGCGAGGGGACTGCAGTTTCACTGCTGTGTTGATCCTCTGCCAAGCCCCAGTGCCTGACACGGACTAGTGGATATTTGGGACGGGGAAGGCAAATGAGAGGTAAAAGCCTTCTACAACATCATTGAATCACTAATCTCATTCGAAAAAAATGCCTTTAGCAACATACCTGCCAGCTGTTATTTCTGCCATTTTGCAAAAAATATTACTGCACTTTAGACAGATTGAAAGTTGTGAAAAGATCAAATGGGCTGTCTAATCTACTACAGTAGACTGTACTGAGAGATCTACATGCTGTAGATGGGAAGGAGAAAGGAGCAGCCACACACCTTCTCAATGATGTACCACAGTGGTGCCCGTCCACGAGGGCTGGGGGGTTTCCAGCTCAGCACGATATATGATTTGAATATCTCTGAGGCATGCGCATCTGTAGGCTCCCCCGGCAATGTAATGTAACCTATGTTGGGATTGGATGGCATTGAACAATACTTCATAACACTTATTATTTGATTAGATCTAACTTTAAAGTACATTTGGGGTTCATTTAGTATTATGGAATTACATTTGGGGTTAGTTTAGATCGTTTTAGTTACAATGTTTGCGTCAAGAGTTAAATGATGGGTTAAAAGTTATACAACGCAAAGCATGACGTTTGGATACGAAAAAATGAAGGATATAAGTTATAATCTACCCATGTTAAATCTAAGTTTAAAGAGCTGGCTGGTTAGTTGCCTATTTATTATGGTGCTCGTCTCACCGTTAGTCCAGTGGTGTCAATGAAGTTGCTTAGAAAAGTTGTTTTTATTCATTCTTCTTATGAAGTTTTGATATTATTATGACTACTATCATTAAGAGTTGTTACGATGGCAATGCCAAAGTCCAATCTAAAAGCAGAAGGTGAGCATGAAGCGCCAGGGTTTATTGATTAATAAGGACGAGACAATTAGGAGAGAAATCCTTCAACTTCTCTTTTAAGGTACTGAGAACACAAGTATTTATGTGTACATACATTCATGTGTATAGTATTGTATATTGTAAGGGCTTTTGCCGACACGATATATTCAACAGGTATTTGCTTTGATGGATATTGGTCAGTTAGGGAAATGTTGTGGATATGTTGATTTCAACGCTGAGTGGAAGGTTCATTTGTTACCCAGTGTTTTTGTTTAATAGAGGAGAGGAATAGAACAGACTCAACACAATATTTTTGTCCGTTACCATTGTTGGCATACTCTACCTTCCAGGTCATCCTCTTTAATCACTACTTCATGTTTCCCATCCAGTTTAATCACTGTTTCAACAGAGGACAAACCAGAAAGGTCATGTGTGACACAAAGGTACATCTGCTGTCTGATATTTCACCCAAAAACATAAATACAAAAGATGTCCATGAGAGTATGCACTCTCAAGTAGACATCATGAGTCTGTGTGTGGTTATGTACCTTGCAGTCTCTCTCGCTCAGCTGGGTCCAGGGCAGTCACCTTGTCAGACTCGCGGGACGGTCTGCTGATCCCGGCACTGTTGACAGCCCTGACCCGGAAGTGGTAGGCGTGACCCACGCTCAGGCCGTGCACGGGGTACTTACAGATCCGCACTGAGGCGTCGTTACACTGGGACCAGGTAGCACTACCAGACTCACGTCTGTACAGGAGGAGGAGGAATTACATCATAAACCATCGACTGTATTGACATGTGGAAGTGCTTGGTCTGAATGGACATCAACAATGATACTGCAGATGTTTGTAGTTCCATCAGTCATTTCTCTAGAAATCTAATTTGCGTGCCTTCGTCACAAGTCTTTGTTTGGCTCTGTGAGATCCGGTAGCTTCACAAAATCAATTGCTCTACCAGATTAGATCTGAAACATCATGTGACCGTGAAGTTTCTCACAATCACTCCACTGTCTTACACTCTCAATGGCAACCCTTT